>NW_027361706.1:21937500-22115000 GCF_039654945.1 Dendrobates tinctorius
AATGAGGCGGTTCAGTCTGATGGGCGTCTCTGATCTTGATCCGGCACCTCCTCTCTTTTTGCAGTCGCCATCCTCCTTACCTGCTCCATGTGGATGACGTGTCCTATGTCCCCATCATGCTCCTGAGCAGGCGCACTTCTCACTTGTCCTGCCGAGAGCAGAGCAAAGTACTCTATTGCGCATGCGCCGTAAAGACCAAAGAGCGCCGATGACCAGGAAGTAAAGCAGGCGCATGCGCACTAGAATACTTTGCTCTGCCCTCGGCAGGTCAGAGAGAAGTGTGCCTGCTCAGGAGCATGATGGGGACACTGTGTGGATGATGTAGGACGCATCATCGACAAAAAGTAGAGAAGGAGGATGGCGATTGAAAGAAGAGAGGAGGCAACGGATCAAGACTAGATATGTCCATCGGACTGAACGTCCCATCTGTAAGTATAACAAAAGCTATTTTTGAGGATCTGCAGACTGGATTGGTACATATATACAGCATTCCAGTATGCTGTAAAAAAGACCCTAATGGCGGTGGCTGTACTTTATATGGGAAAAACCTGGTGACAGGTTCCCTTTAAATGTGCACTTAAGTCCATTGGAAAGGTTACAGGGATGGATGTATGCAGACATCTTTTAGCTGTAAATGTTAAATAACTCACATTTCATTCTTTTATTCCGATTACAATTCTTCTGCCGTTGTGAAGACTGCTAATACATTCTAATGTTACCTGCCAGAATCTCATTGCTGGGAGCAACAAGTTCAGACTTGAATATTCTGCTTCCTGCTGATTATACTTATTCATCATACCCAAATCACGTTTGCTTGTCTTCACTCTCTAGGGTTATGAAAAATTTGCAAGAGATGACGGCCCCCCGAAGGAAGGTTTACCCGAAAGACTGCAGACTAAAGTCACACATGTACTTTTTGGAGGTCAATCTTTTAAGATTTTTTTTCATTATATACATGTTAAAATATAATTAATCCTGATACAATCAAGGGGAATCTGTCAGCAGGTCTTTTCTAAGTCATCTGGGAGCAGTCTGATGTAGGCAAAGAGACTCTGAATCGAACAATATCACTTATATTACTGGGTGCAGCTGTTCTGACGCAGTCAGAGTTCTTAGATGTAGTAAAGAGCAAAGCTGAGCAAGCTAACCCCGCCCACATCACAGCTAACCCCACCCACACCAAGCTCTGTATTTACTATCAACAGTAAGCTGCTTTTCACAGGAGGGGGTGGAGTCGGACTACCAGGCAGTCCAGCAATGATAATCACCTGGTGCTAAAACAATCATTACAAGAAAACAACAGCAAGATAAGAAAGGCATCTCTGAAATCTGTTTTAACCCCACCTCATGCTGTCGTCATATTACACAGAAAAAATCTGGTCACAGATTCCCTTTAGGCTCACTTTTATATCACACATTGTCCCAGAGTACTGTTTCCTAATTCATTGGCAAAAAAATAACCGAATCAGTGAAATGGAAGATGAAGAGAAGGATTATTAAAAAGATGGATGGATACCGAATAGGTAGAATGATATTTTAATAGTAGCTGTGAATGAATCTATCAAGAATCAAGCAATACACCAAAAAAGAGCATGGATGGCACTTCCAAAAAATTCTAGCAAGCAAAAAAGCAAAAATAGGTTGGACCCCTTACTTTGCAGTCTCCTGGTAATTTAAAATCACCTGTGCCAAATGGGAGGAGTGCTGGTTCAAGAAAGGGGAAAGAACATGCAATACACAAAAAAAAGCATGGACCACACCTCCAAAAAGTCATATGTTGATCTAATGCCGCTAGGCAAAAATATATATTACTGAACATGAGGTTCTTAGTTTAGAAGTCTGATCAGACTGTATGAAGCAGCTTCCACGTCACGGAAAACCTCTCAGTGCATCCCTATTGCCTTAAAGAAGTGGCGTCATGCGTTAACCACTGTTGCACCAACAAAGTGGACGGCTTGATGCCTCACAGCGCCCATGGTGTAAGACTGAATCCCCATGACTCCAGATCGCACCACTCTATCAGTCCCCACATTTTTTTTCAACCAGCCAATCTAAAACTGACAGCTGGTGCTGGTATTCTCAGGCTGGTAAGGAACCATGGATATTGACCACCAGCCTAAAAATAGCAGTATGCAGTCACCCCAGAAAAGGTTAATCTATTAGGTGAGCCCATTCTGGCACTTTCCCCGGCTTTTCCCAGTTGTCCTGTGGCAGTGGCAAGTGGGGATCATATTTGCCCACGGCTTAGTAATGGAGAGGCGTCTATCCGACACCTATCCATTCTAATAGATGCGCCTTTTCTGGGGCAGCTGTGGGCTGACATTTTTAGGCTGGGGGGCAATATCCATTCCCCTTACCAGCTTGAAAATTGCAGCCCCAGCTGTCTACTCTAACTTGGCTGGTTGTCAAAAAGGAGGGACTCCACGCCATTTAAAAAAAAAAAATATTTGTTTAAATAATTAAAAAATATGCTGTGGGGACCTCTCTATTCTTGATAACCAGCCTTGCTGGAGCTGACAGGTGAGGGTTTCAGCCCACAGCTATCAGAGTTTTGCCTGGCTGGTTATCAAAAATATAGGGGAATCCCAACTAATTTTTATAGGGGGTGCCCCATTTTAATAACCAAGAAAGGCTAAGTATACAGCTGTGAGCTGATATTAATAGCCAGGGAACCTTTATGAATATTGCCTCTTTCACAAAATATTAATATCAGACCCCAGCTGTTGGCTTTCCCTCAGCTGTTTATGAAAATTACAGGGATCCCATTCCATTAAAGGATGCTCGTGTGCTAACCGGGTGACTTCGGCATGCTCAAAAAATATATTTGAGTCCCCATGGCTGCATGTCTCTCGGCTGTTTGACAGCTGCAACACATGTAAGGATTGCCTGTTTGTTAGCATACCCATGCTTGTGTTGCGTCTGTCAAACAGCCAATAGAGATGCAACTGTGGGGACTCAAACCTATTTTTCAAGCATGTCAAAGTCACCCGGTTTGCACAGTAGCATGCTCAGATAACACCTTATCCCAGCATGTTCGCTCATCACTAATAACGACCAAGCACCAAAATTTGTTTTACGCTTGGTGGTGTCCTTTATCCCTGCAGTGCAGGACTATAGATCCTGTTCCTGTAGTCTAGCAGTAGCGTGTCAAGTCCATGAACCGTGAGGAGAAGACAGAAGCAGTTTTCAACAATAAACGCAAACGACGTATAACATCTGGCAGATATTGTTTACATACCAAGACAAAAGTGGCTTTAAAAGTCAATTTATTAAAAATGCGCTTCACATGATGATATGATCCATAATGGATATAACACGTATAACATTTTATAATGTCACGTTCTTCCGAACCTACCCATCAGCCTTACGTTAAATGCTCATTGTCCGTCATCAGGTTAATGGTCCTGATCAGCATCAAATGCAAAGTAAATGAGCTGAGAAGGATAGATGAGGTCTGAATTTCACAACAGAAGGTACAATGTTTCGTCAACGCCTCTAAAAATGATGTGTATTTTTAAATGTCAGATGGATTCATAGAATGACTTTCTCATATACGGAATATAAATTATTTTTAAAATGCTACACACTGTTTACAAAAAAAGAAAAATGTGACTCTCACCCCTGCAGCTCCCATTCTGACGATTACCCGTTCTTTTTGTTCCTTTCCGTCACACACTGGCAATAGCTGAAAACAGGGTAAATATCACGTCTTTAATTTTTTGAGGCTGTCAGGAGACCACCGGCCAGTCCTTGCATTGCGGTCAGAAATAGAACCAAATCCCCAATGTCTGAATAAACCATAAGTTGTATTTTTGAATTACACCATTCACTTTAGCATATAATATAAAATATAATAAAAGGGGGGAAAAAATTCCAATTGAGATACGACAGTGAAAAAAGTGATACATTTTTTTTTTTTTAGAAATTTGTAAACATATATTTGGTTTATGCCATTTTCTGACATTTATAACTATTTTTTTTCCTTTATGTCGATGCAGATGTACGAGGGCTTGTTTTTTGTGTGTGGTGAGTTTCACATTTGAGGTTCATATGATGTTTAGATAGCTTTCTATTGTATTTTTGGAAGGAGGACTGTAAAGGGCCATTTTGTCGCTTCATTTCTCTTTAAAGTGTATGCCATATGGGTTAAATAAGTTAATATTTTAATAGATCAAACTTTTAAGGATTCAACAATGTTGTTTTTTTTTATACATTTTTAATTTTTTTTAATAGGAAAAAGGTGGGTGTTTCAAATTTTCCATTTTTTTTTATTTTTCAAAACTTTTGTTTATTTTTCACCGTATTTTTTAGAACCTGTATTTTTGGAATTGTTTGATCACTTGTACTGTAAATAGTGAAAGTCATTGTCTCTTATAGAGCCCTGCCTAGTGCCGGGCTTCCCAGGAGGGCCAAGATGGCAGTAACTGCAACGCCAACCACTTGATTGTGTCGTGGAGGTGGATGGATGTTCCAATGGGACTGTGCCACTTACGTGTTGTTGTCAATGATTGACAATAACAATTAAAGGGTTAAACAATACATTCGGAGATGGCTTTGATCGCTGCTATTACAGGCAGGTGCTGTTTGTGGCTGTTCCTGTTCCTGAGTCCGCTTCATACAACCCCACCCAACATAAAAAGTACGGCTATGCCTGTCCTATGTTGGGCCTATCCAGGTCCCAAATTTCTGTACTCTAGGACAGGTCTACTAGATCTGGGTATAAGGGTTTGAATCTAAAAAATATAAAGGCATGTAAGTGGGTAACTTCATACCCAGGGATCAGATACCATGATATTCCTAAGGTAAGACTATTGAGGGAACTTAAAGAGAACTTGTCATGTGAAAAAATGCTATTAACCTGTAGATATGGGGTTAATCTGCAGGTTATTTTGAACCCACTCAGTACCCGCATGTTGATGCCCACTGCTGGGAGGAAATTAACTTTCCTGGTAGCGTTTGTGTGTCAGTCACAGGGCCGGCACCGGTGCGCGTTCAGTCACCGCTCTGTGTATAGAGAGCGGCAACTGTAACTGCATCCCGGGTACTGACTGACAGCTGACCCCAGTACTGAGCCACCGTCAGTCAGTGCCGGGGGCGTGATTACAGCCGTCGTTCTATATACATTGAATGGTGACTGAACCCGCACCAGCGTCGCTCCCGTGACTGAACACTGAACGCTGCCGAGAGGAATTATTTCCTCCCGGTAGCGGGGCTCCAAGTGCCAGCACCGGGCAGGTTCAGAACTCTACTAACCTGCATGTTAACCCCTGTTTCTGCAGGTCAATAGCGTTTTTTCACATGACAGGTTCTCTTAAAGGTCCCTATACACATTTGATAAAAGTCGAACAAATCCACAAATTTTTGCAAGACTGTTCAACCATCCATGTGTATTTGGGCCTCCTATCTCTTCCATAACAAATTATGTTAGCAAGGGAAGGATCGGGCAATGGGAAGCAGAAGAGAAGGCTATCTGCCAAATACATGTTTCACCAACAGCTATCTTATGCCTACAGCCAGCTAAAATGGAGTCTATCACCCCCAAAACAATTTAAAATAAGCGCATTGTCATACGAGGGACTTAGCCCCTGTAAGAAAATCATTCATTGTATAAGTCTGTCCCTCCATTGTGCAAAATATGCTCTTTATTCCTATATGCTAATTAGGCTGCTCAAAACACTCTAGGCAAGGCTCAGAAACTTCAGTACACCATTCCACCCCTTGAATTTGGATATCCCCTCTTCACTCTCCGATGATGGACAGTATGGCTTGCACAGAGCCAGTGCAGTTTCAGGAGAAAGTTGTTGCCTGCTCTCACTTACTGTCAGAGTTCTTATATTGGAGCCTGTGTGCACACAGCTCTCTCCGCTCCATTATAGTGATTGAGCGCCGGCACCAACCTTCTCCTGACAAAGAGCCAGAGCTCTGGGCAAGGCAGTGCTGTCAATCACCAGAGAAGGACCCGGGGTATACACATTTACGGGAGCAGAATGGTGCAACTGGAGCTGCTCAGCCATGCCAAGGGTGCACCAAGAACTCTAAATAGCAGATGGGAATAAAGAGTATTGTTTGCACAACAGAGAGACATATCTATAGAGTACAGGTATGAAATTTACAGGGGCAAGGACCCCATGTGACTATTTGCTTATTTATAATTGTGTTTTAGCGGTGACAGGCTTCTTTTAAGGGCGGCGTAATTTATAATACAATGTCAGTCATTGTCATCTACTTGGCTAGCCAGAAAAAGTCAGATAGACTTACCAGATACGTTATTACTATTCATGATGACCACTCCTCATTTATCCAAATGCAAAGGCATCTGCCAGCTTTCAGAAGAGATACTGTTGTGAGTTCATTTTCCCCTTCACCTTTGATGTCTGATGAACTCCCTCTGCTGGTGAAGAGAGGTGGTGAAATTGATTGGGATGGGAAGAACCTGTCATCTGAACAGGTGGAGTGTGATTGGACATCTGGAATTTCTGAGTGGATATAAGGCAGCCGACGCCCTGCAGGGTTGCTGGTGATCCTTTCTGCTCTGAGCTCTTGCATCCAGTTTAGTTCCTGTCTACTAAAAGCTAAGTTTTTGCCCTGCTATTATTCCATGAGATTTTGTCTGGTTTCCTTAGTGTTTGTATTCAGCCAGTCCTGGTTGGGACTGGCTGAATTCCATTTTTGTCTCTGATCAGTTGATCTCTTTGCTCTGTTTTCAGAATATACCTGAGTGCTGATATAGTGATTTTGAAGTCTAGCGACTTCAGGGCCTTTTTCCCTATCAGACGGTTGGGATATTTTTGGTAGGGTTTTTTGCGGATTGCAGCCAGCATCTTTTCTGTCCTGTCCTATCTAGTTAGTTGGGCCCCATCGTTTGCTCAGCCTGTCTTTCTGTCTGTGTTTGTATTTTCATCTGTTTTTCACTGACAATACATGTTGGGGGCTGTCTATTGCTTTGGAGTCTGCTCTGGGGCAGTTTAGATTTCCCCTTTCTTTCTTTAGGCTTATGTAGTTCTCCGGCTGTGACGAGGGGTCTAGCGCACCGTAGGAACCCCCCACGGCTACTGTTAGTTGTGGTGTACAGGGTCAGGGGTCTGCAATCCGATAGCTACCAACCTCTCCGGTTTTCTGGACTTAGCTTGTATTTTTGTTTTCTCCTCCTCCGGTGACTCATTCATAACAGAATCACCAGCCATACCGCAGATTCTAGGGTACTTAATAGCAGAAAAGAATTGTAAAAAAAAAAAAAAAAAAAGTGTCAGAATTTTTTTTTTTGTGTGTATATTTTTTCCTCTATTTCTCTGAGGCCGTAGCGGGAATTTTTTCTCAATGGAGATTAAGCAATTGTCTGATCGTGTGGAGCAGCTTACTGCTGAAGTGCGGGGAATTTCCGCCTATCTTGCTCATTCACATGCTGCTGAACCAAAGATCCCTGATGTGTTTTTGGGGATCGGTCTAAATTTCTGAATTTTAAGAATAATTGTAAATTATTTTTTGCCTTGAAGCCTAACTCATCGGGGAGCTCCGCGCAGCAGGTTAAAATTGTCACCTCTTTGCTGCGCGGCGATCCCCAGGATTGGGCGTTTTCTTTGAAACCTGATGATCCTATTCTGACTGATGTGAACGCATTTTTTCAGGCCTTGGGGTTGTTGTATGATGAACCTAATGCTATTGATCAGGCTGAAAAGGCCCTGTTGGCATTGAGCCAGGGTCAGGATTCTGCAGAGTTGTACTATCAAAAATTTCGAAAGTGGGCGGTCCTTACTACCTGGAATGATGGTTCCTTGGCAGCTCTCTTTCGGAAGGGTTTGTCAGAAACCGTAAAATATACTATGGTGGGATTTCCTGTTCCCTCTGGTCTTGACGATTCTATGTCATTAGCCGTTCAGGTTGATCGGCGTTTGCGTGAACGCAAAACTGCACGAGAGGTGTTGCCACCTGTTGAACAAATATCTGAACCTATGCAATGTGATAGAGTTTTGTCTAGGGCGCAACGTCAGGAGTTCAGAAGGCGTAATAAGCTGTGTTTTTTCTGTGGCGATGCCTCTCATATTATTTCTGTCTGCCCTAAACGAGAGAAACGTTTTGCACACACATTTGCTGTGGGTGGTGTTCAACCTAAGTTTCTTCTGGCAATTACTCTGATCTGCTCCCTGTCCACATTTTCCGCTAAGGCTTTTGTGGATTCGGGAGCAGCTCTGAACCTGATGGACTTGGATTTTGCTAAACGTTGTGGGTTTCCTATGACACCTCTGCAGACGCCTATCCCTTTGAGGGGTATTGATGCTACTCCTTTGGCGAAGAATAAACCTCAGTTTTGGACCCAGGTGATAATGCGGGTCGCCCCAGACCATCAAGAAAATTGCAGCTTTTTGGTGTTGCATAATTTGCATGATGCCATCGTTCTGGGGTTTCCCTGGTTGCAAATCCATAATCCAGTTTTGGATTGGAAATCTGTGTCTGTGGTGAGTTGGGGTTGTCGGTGTGCCCTTAGTGACGCTCCTGTTTTCTCCACCTCTCCCCAGTCGCATGATGTTCCTCACTATTTGGCTGATTTTTATGATGTGTTTAGTGAGAATGAGTCTGCGTCTTTGCCTCCTCATAGGAGTTATGACTGTGCAATTGAGCTGAGCCCTGGGTGTAAATTTCCCAAGGGTCGACTTTTCAATTTATCTGTACCCGAGCACGAGGCTATGTGATCCTATATTAAGGAGTCGTTGGAGAAGGGTCATATTAGACCATCCTCTTCACCCTTAGGTGCTGGGGTTTTTTTTGTGGCCAAGAAAGATGGTTCATTAAGGTCTTGTATAGACTATCGTTCCCTCAACAAAATTACTGTTAAATATCAGTATCCGTTACCCGTGATTTCTGATCTATTCTTCAGAGTTAAAGGTGCTTGCTGGTTTACCAAGCTTGACCTCAGGGGGGCGTATAATCTTATTCGCATTAAGCAGGGGGATGAATGGAAGACGGCATTTAATACTCCGGAGGGAGATTTTGAGTACCTGGTGATGCCTTTTGGGCTCACTAATGCCCCTTATGTCTTCCAGTGCTTCATGAATTATATTTTCCGAGACTTTGTGGATAAATTTTTGATCATCTATCTGGATGATATTTTGATCTTTTCCAAGGATTGGGACTCTCATGTGGAACATGTTCAGACTGTGTTCCGGATTTTGAGGGAGAATTCCCTGTATGTCAAGGGATCGAAATGCCTTTTTGGTGTACAGAGAATTTCATTTTTGGGATTTATTTTGTCTCCGTCAACTATTGAAATGGACCCGGCCAAGGTACAGGCCATTTATGATTGGGTTCAGCCCACTTCTTTGAAGGCCCTCCAGAAGTTTTTGGGTATTGCTAATTTTTATCGTAAATTTATAGCTAATTTTTCTGGTATTGCCAAACCATTGACTGATTCGACTAAGAAGGGGGCTGATGTGCTGAATTGGTCTCCGGAGGCTGTTTCTTCCTTTCAGGAGCTGAAGCGAAGGTTCACTTCTACTCCGGTTTTGCAGCAACCTGATGTCTCACTCCCGTTTCAGGTAGAGGTGGACGCTTCTGAGATTGGTGCAGGAGCTGTTTTGTCCCAAAAAGATCCGGTAACATCTAAAATGAATCCCTGTGCTTTCTTTTCCCGAAAGTTCTCCCCATCCGAACGTAACTATGATGTGGGGAATCGGGAACTGTTAGCCATGAAATGGGCATTTGAGGAGTGGAGACATTGGTTGGAGGGAGCTAAACATCAAGTCGTGGTCCTTACTGACCACCGGAATTTGATTTACCTGGAGTCGGCCCAAACGCTTGAATCCTAGACAGGCTAGGTGGGCCTTGTTTTTCACACGTTTTGATTTTGTGGTCTCTTTTCTTCCGGGCACTAAGAATGTCAAGGCAGACGCCCTCTCTAGGAGTTTCTTTGCTGATTCTCCTATTGTGACCAAGCCTGCTACCATCTTAGGTGAGGGGGTAGTTCTTTCTGCCATCTCGCCCGATTTGAGACGTGTTCTGGAAGAGTTTCAGGAGGACAAACCTGAGCGTTGTCCCATTGGAAAATTGTATGTTCCTGACCAGTGGAGGAAGAGAGTGATGTCTGAGGTTCATTGCTCCACATTGGCTGGTCATCCAGGTATTTTTGGTACTAGAGATTTGGTGAGTCGGTCTTTTTGGTGGCCCGCCTTGTCTCGTGATGTCAGGAATTTTGTGCAGTCCTGTGGGACTTGCTCCCGGTCTAAACCTTGTTCTCGCTCTAGTGGGTTGTTGATGCCTTTGCCGGTGCCCAGGAGGCCATGGACCCATATTTCTATGGATTTTATCTCTGATATGCCTGTCTCTCAGAGAATGACTGTTATTTGGGTGATTTGTGATAGATTCTCTAAGATGGTCCATCTTGTACCACTCCCTAAGTTGCCATCTTCCTCAGAGTTGGTGCCCTTGTTTTTGCAACAGGTGGTTCGCTTGCACGGGATTCCTGAGAACATTGTATCTGACAGAGGAGTTCAGTTTGTTTCTAGATTTTGGAGGACTTTCTGCTCCAAGCTGGGAATTCAGTTGTCCTTCTCCTCTGTGTTTCACCCTCAGACCAATGGGCAGACGGAGAGAAAAAAACAGACTTTGGAGTCGTATTTGAGATGTTTTATTTCTGCTGATCAGGATGATTGGGTTTCATTTTTGCCCTTGGCCGAATTTGCTTTAAATAATAGAGCTAGTTCTGCCACTTTGATGTCACCTTTTTTTGTAACTTTGGGTTTCATCCTCGATTCTCTTCAGGGCAGGTGGAGTCTTCTGCCTGCCCAGGTGTTGACACTGGTGGAGAGAATGCACCAGATCTGGGACCAAGTGGTGGATAAGTTGTCTCTCTCCCAGGAAAAGGCCCAGCGGTTTTCCTACCAGCATAGGACCACTGGTCCCCGGTTTAAGGTGGGTGATATGGTTTGGTTGTCATCAAAGAATATCTCTATGAAGGTGGCTTCTCCAAAGTTTAAACCTAGATTTATTGGACCTTACAAGATTTTGGAGATTCTTAATCCGGTCTCTTTTCGATTGGCTCTTCCTGTTACATTCAAGATCCACAACGTGTTTCATAAGTCTCTGTTAAAGAGGTTTGTTGAGCCAGTAGTTCCTGTGGTGGCACCTCCTGACCCTGTATTGGTTGAAGGTAATGTGGAATATGAGGTTGAGAAGATACTGGATTCTCGTCTGGCTAGACGGAGACTCCAGTATTTGGTTAAATGGAAGGGTTATGGCCAGGAGGATAATTCTTGGGTCCCTGCATCCGATAATCATGCCGAAAGATTGGTTCATGCTTTTCATCGGGCCCATCCTGATCGCCCTGGTGGCGAGGATGAGGGTTCGGTGACCCCTCCTCAAGGGGGAGATACTGTTGTGAGTTCATTTTCCCCTTCACCTTTGATGTCTGATGAACTCCCTCTGCTGGTGAAGAGAGGTGGTGAAATTGATTGGGATGGGAAAAACCTGTCATCTGAACAGGCGGAGTGTGATTGGACATCTGGAATTTCTGAGTGGATATAAGGCAGCCGACGCCCTGCAGGGTTGCTGGTGATCCTTTCTGCTCTGAGCTCTTGCATCCAGTTTAGTTCCTGTCTACTAAAAGCTAAGTTTTTGCCCTGCTATTATTCCATGAGATTTTGTCTGGTTTCCTTAGTGTTTGTATTCAGCCAGTCCTGGTTGGGACTGGCTGAATTCCATTTTTGTCTCTGATCAGTTGATCTCTTTGCTCTGTTTTCAGAATATACCTGAGTGCTGATATAGTGATTTTGAAGTCTAGCGACTTCAGGGCCTTTTTCCCTTTCAGACGGTTGGGACATTTTTGGTAGGGTTTTTTACGGATTGCAGCCAGCATCTTTTCTGTCCTGTCCTATCTAGTTAGTTGGGCCCCATCGTTTGCTCAGCCTGTCTTTCTGTCTGTGTTTGTGTTTTCATCTGTTTTTCACCGACAATACATGTTGGGGGCTGTCTATTGCTTTGGGGTCTGCTCTGGGGCAGTTTAGATTTCCCCTTTCTTTCTTTAGGCTTATGTAGTTCTCCGGCTGTGACGAGGGGTCTAGGGCACCGTAGGAACCCCCCACGGCTACTGTTAGTTGTGGTGTATAGGATCAGGGGTCTGCAATCCGATAGCTACCAACCTCTCCGGTTTTCTGGACTTAGCTTGTATTTTTGTTTTCTCCTCCTCCGGTGACTCATTCATAACAAGATACAGTGTTCACAACAATTAAAGAGGTTGTCCATTACTTGGAAAACCCCTTCTGAATCCCTATGTCTCCTCCCAGTAAAATAATAACATTTATTATACTCACCTCTACTGCTTGTGCCAGTGCAGTGGTGTCGGCACTGGCTCTCCCAGGGCTGCTGCCAATCAATGCTGGATTCACTTTCCCCTTCTTCATACAAATCAAGATATCCGGAAAAAGTAAGTGCTGTTTCTGCCATCTCACTAGCTTCGGATGTCAATAACATCTTTATGAGAGGAGAGTGAAGTCAGCATTGATTGGCCACAGGGATCATGTGACCTAACTATGTCACGAGAGCCCTGGGAGAGCCAATGCCGATACCACTGAGTATAAGTTTTATTATTTTACTGGGGGGGGACATAGGAATTTAAAAGGGGTTTTCCAAGTAGTAAAGAACCCCTGTATTAAAACCATCCAGCACTTTGATAAAACTTATTTTCTTCCATCACTATTAAAAACAGGGTTGACATATAATCTCATAGGAGCTCGGTACACATTTACCTACGCGTTTCGAGCTTTCGAAAATTTTCCTGAAGTGCTGGATCACATTACTGAATAGCTATGAGCACTACTTGCTAACGTGTAGGAAAGAGGTTGATTAGAATGATTAGAAGTAATATTATAGAGATTGACTCAGACAATTCAAATGTTAGTATTTGAAGCCGTGAAAAAGCAAAAAATAAAAGATTGACATAAACAATTGGAGTGCAGTTTCTCTAGATAGGAAGTATGTCTGAAGGCTGGATGCCCAGTAGTGGGGGCAGTTCTTCATTTTCTTCTCTAACCTTCGTTCTCCTTGATGTAACATTCGGTGAAGACATTTATTTAAGTTCTTTTCATAAACATTCTAATAATTGAAAGAGCAAGATTTACAAACACCGTATCAATGCCAGCAAATGTTTATTTGGAAGGTGGAGAACTTGACAGATAGGAAGACAGATCTGTATCTGAGATGCCAGAAAGTGCCATGTCTAGCAGATGGTGAATACTACTTGGACAGAAACAGTGCAGAGAGATGGGGAAATATTTGCAAGGCAGATGGAATCCAAATACAATAAATTAGCCTTGATCCAACAGGGAAAGTTTACAGAAATCTGAATAACACAGAAAATATGGAGGAGCCACACTGTAATTTATAGCAAGGGAAATCTGCTGCTATTAACTGGAAATGCAGATCATTCGAACAGCAGAGAGATAGAATCCACGATCGCGAAGGAACAAGTGCCATTCGCTAATATTCAAGCTCATTGTAAAATCTATTAACCTTACACAAATGTGTGCGGCCAAAGACGTAACTTTGTCCCCAATGGAAAATGGAAAAAAAGGCCCCCCCATCTAATATATAGCTAATATATTCCAGTAATATGTGCCAGCTATAATAATAGCATCTTCTTTATTGTGTAAATGTATTCTTAACCCCTTCACGACCGGAGGTGTTTTCATTTTTGTGTTTTCGTTTTTTGCTTCCATTCTTCCCAGAGCCGTATCATACCTTTTTTTTTCCCGTCAATATGGCCAGGTGAGGTCTTGTTTTTTGTGGAACAAGTTGTACTTTTGAACGAAACCATTGGTTTTAACATATCGTGTACTGGAAAACGGGAAAAAAATTCCAAGTGCGGTGAAATTGCAAAAAAAAGTGGAATTCCATAGTTATTTTTTTAAAAAGTGCACTAAATGCTAAAACTGACCTGCCATTATGATTCTCCAGGTCATTACAAGTTCATAGACACCAAACATATATAGGTTCTTGTTTTATCTAAGTGGTGAATAAAAATCCAAAGTTTGGTAAAAAAAAAAAAATGGCGCCATTTTGCAAGACCAGTAGCTTCTCCATTTTTCGTGATCTCGGGTTGGGTGAGGACTCATTTTTTTGCGCGCTGAGCTAACGTTTTTATTGATATCATTTTGGTTTGGATACAATTTTTTGATTGCCCATTATTGAGTTTTATTGCAATGCAGCGGCAAACAAAAAACCATAATTCTGATGTTTTGATTTTTTTTCTCGTTACGCCGTTTAGCGATCAGATTAATTATTTTGTTATATTGATAGACTGAACGCGGCGATACCAAATTTGTGTTTATTTGATTTTTTTTACTGTTTTATTTTGAATGGGGCGAAAGGGGGGTGATTTGAACTTTAACATTTTTTTACATTTTTTAAATATTTTTAAAAACATTTTTTTTTACTTTTTTCATGCGTCAATATTCTCTATAGGAGACTAGAAGCTGCAGGAGACCTCTGGTTGTCATGCCGACCCATCGGTGATGGGGTCACGATGGGCGGGATTAGTGACGCCCTTCCGGTAGGCGCGAGTGAAATGTGGCTGTCAGAAATTGACAACGGCATTTAACTAGTTAACAGCCACAGGTGGATTGCGATTCCACTCTCGGCTATTGCGGGCACATGTCAGCTGTATATATCAGCTGTCATGTGCCTGGAACGGGGAGTCCGACATCGGCGTACTATTACGCCTGATGTCGGAAAGGGGTTAAAGTCTGCAGTTACTTTCAGTTTTTGTGGTTCCGATTTTTCCTCCCCTTCTTCCCAGAGCCATAACTCTTATGTTTTTCTGTCCACATTGACATATAAGGGTTTGCTTTTTGCGGGCTGAGTTGTACTTTCAAATGACACCATTCATTTTACCCCTTAGAATCGCTGCCTATAATAAATATTACGGTCTCCTTTGAAATCCGGCCACAGGCAGGATTTCAAAGAAGCGCCATATTGACAGGCACGGGGGGTCATCAACTAACCCCCAGCTGTGATGACAACCTGTTGGCGACCCACGATCAGATCACGTCACAGACGCGCTGTTGGGTGAAGAGAATGACGTGCACACAGGCTGGTGAGTGTAATTTGCTGTTAAAAATTGCAGGCAGAGCACCACTCCACCCATGACTGTTAGCGGCAAGCCCTGGCTGTAATACATACAGCAATACATCACCAGCCGAGTAAGGGGCGGGCTCACTGCGTGTGCCCACTCCACACACCCGCTTCCGACTTGCGCCATACATGTATAGCAGGTGTCGTGAACGGGTTAAATACTGTTTGTCTGGCTTACTGGAGCATCAGCTAAAAGGAGAAAATTAAATAGGTTGTCCTGGTTGGTCACAGAAGTCTGCAGTGACTCTATATGACTGCAGAGCTGTGAATCCTCACAGCGCATGCGGTCAGAATTCTCTGATGCCGGCACCGAGAGCTGGTGGTCATTTGATCACAAGTATGTGATATACATTCTACTGGCTGTATAAAGACTAGATGAGAAATAAACAAGTCCGTGCATGGCTAGTTGGAATGTGGCTGGAAGCATGATGTAACAGCTCGGTCTTGCCGTCATCAACAAAGCATCACAAGTCTACTGTCAATCAGTGATGGCAGAGTTTTGTGCCACACCCGTACAGCCCCTTTAAGTGTTATTATTCCTGTACCCACTCACTTACATTCATTGTGACTGCAGAGGGGGGTTGTCACAATTTCTGCTCACTATGTGGTAAGTGCGGCTCTGGACACTCCTCCACACCTCAGTGTATGTGTGAAGCGTGCATGCGCAAAGTAAGCAGTCAATTAATGTGACAGGTAGTGATTACAGCCACGATGACTGCATAGTGTTTGGTGATTGTATCTCTTCTTTACCCCCCTCCCCACTGACTGGAAGCTAGTTTTGTAGGATATACTGTTCCCCCTAGCATGGTGGTTTCACACTACACTACTTGAAAAACCCTTTTCAAATGAAGTAGTCCACCTTTTAAAATAAAAAAAAACAAAAAACATTTATTCACCTCCTGAAAGGGCTCTGTTTCATTGTTGTCAGCGTCAGGAATTTTCGTGGAATTCTTACGCCACGTGAACCCTGCAGCTAATCATTGTCCTCTATTGGTCTCCTGAGCTCTCTCATCTTCCACTTATCCAACATCGTTCTTAGAGAAGTAAGAATGCTGCAGCCAAATAGTGGCCTTTGATTGTCTGCAGCGCTCACATGCCACACAAACCCAGGCAGAGTCGGCAGTGACATGAGTGGAATGCTGGTAGCATGGGAGATGAGTATGGTTTTCTTTTAATCTAAAGGTGATACTATTTAATAATGGAGAATCCCTTTAAACCTAAACACAAAGTGGTCACCTTACTATCACATGGACTATTGAAACACAATTCCTCAAACACATAAATCTGCATAGCCTTACAAAATATAGTGCTAAAAAAGCCAACACTAATTAGGTTTTTGAGGAAGGAAGGAAATATAGGACATAGATAATATATTAATTAAACTTTACAAATTAGCAGAGTATATACTGTGTATTTGTACAGATATATAAAATATACAAGAACAATATAAAATAACAATATAATAATCTTATAAAGATTGGATTTGCAAGTTTTTTGCAAGGCCAGGTCTACTTTTTTTATTGTTGTAACACAACTTGACTGGTTTTCGCCCGGCTCTGCTCAATCTCCTACCTAGATAACTCACCGCTTCCCCTCTCTGACCACAACATTCTCTCCTTTACACTCACAAATCCTCACTCACCCCAGCACCCTCCTACCTACCATTCAGTCAGAAATCTACAAGCCATTAACCCTCATACACTTTCAGACTCCCTACACTCATCATTGTCCCCAATCTCTTCTTTGTCCTGTCCTGATCTGGCTGTACATCACTTCAATGACACTCTTAGAAGCACCCTTGACCAAGTAGCTCCCCTCACCCTCAGAACCTCCAAACACAGAGTGAAACAGCCCTGGCTCACATCGCAAACCCGATTTCTCCAGCGATGCTCTAGGTGTGCTGAACGCTTATGGAGGAAAACACGCACACCAGAAGACTTCATACACTTCAAATTTATGTTAAGGACATATAACTCTGCCCTTCACCTCGCCAAACAGACCTACTTCACCACCCTGATCTCCTCACTATCCAACAACCCCAAGAAACTTTTTGACACCTTTCACTCCCTCCTCAGGCCAAAAGCACAAGCCCCTATCACAGACATTTGCGCTGATGACCTTGCCTCCCACTTTATAGAGAAAATAGACAATATCCGTCAGGAAATCCGCTCCCAATCACCAAATTCAGTGACTCCCATCCCTCCCTGCATTTCCCCTGGCTCACTCTCCACATTCGATCCCATCACAGAAGAAGAAGTCTCCAGGCTCCTCTCCTCTTCTCGTTCGACTACATGCACAACCGACCCCATTCCCTCACATCTCCTCCAGTCTCTCTCCCCAGTCGTCACAACTCACCTAACTACAATCTTTAATCTCTCCCTCTCCTCTGGCATTTTCCCCTCCTCCTTCAAACACTCTATCATTACTCCATTACTAAAGAAACCCACCCTCGACCCATCCTGCACAAACAACTACAGACCAGTCTCCAATCTCCCCTTCATCTCTAAACTCTTGGAGCGCCTGATATACTCACGCCTTACCCGTTACCTCTCCACTCACTCCCTCCTAGACCCTTCACAGTCCGGTTTCCGCCCCCTACATTCGACAGAAACTACACTCATCAAAGTGACCAATGACCTTCTGACAGCAAAACGTAATGGTGACCACTCTCTGCTCATTCTTCTCGACCTTTCTGCAGCTTTCGACACTGTTGACCATCCTCTCCTACTCTCTAGGCTCCAGTCACTAGGCATTAAGGACACTGCTCTTTCCTGGTTCTCCTCCTATCTTTCCGACCGCTCCTTCAGTGTTCTGTTTTCTGGCTCCACTTCATCTCCTCTTCCTCTCACTGTTGGGGTACCTCAGGGCTCAGTCCTTGGCCCCCTTCTCTTCTCTCTCTATACGGCCCCAATTGGACAGACCATCAGCAGATTTGGCTTTCAGTACCATCTTTATGCTGATGACACACAACTGTACACATCATCCCCTGACCTTACCTCCGCTGTACTACAGAACGCCACTGACTGTCTGTCTGCAGTCTCCAACATCATGTCTGCTCTCTATCTGAAACTCAACCTCTCCAAAACTGAACTTCTTCTGCTCCCACCATCTACTAACCTCCCTAAATCTGACATTTCCCTCTCTGTGGGTGGCACCATAATAACACCCCGACAGCAGGCACGCTGTCTGGGTGTTATGTTCGACTCCGATCTCTCCTTCACCTCCCATATACAATCTCTTGCCCGCTCATGCCGCTTACACCTAAAGAACATCTCTAGAATCCGCCCTTTTCTCACCATGGAAACAACAAAAACTCTCACTGTCGCCCTGATCCACTCCCGCCTGGACTACTGTAATGCTCTATTAATTGGCCTCCCTCTCACTCGACTCTCCCCTCTCCAGTCTATCCTTAATGCAGCAGCCAGGGTTGTCCATCTGGCTAATCGTTACTCAGACGCGTCCGCTCTTCGCCAGTCGTTACACTGGCTGCCAATTCATTACAGGGTACAATTCAAAGTACTTGTTCTCACCCACAAAGCTCTCCACAGTGCGGCACCCCCTTACATCTCCTCCCTCATTTCTGTCTATCGGCCTAACCGACCGCTGCGCTCTGCAAATGACTTTCGACTAACCTCTGCCCTAATCCGTACCTCCCACTCCCGACTCCAAGACTTCTCCCGTGCTGCGCCAATCCTCTGGAATGCTCTACCCCAAGATATTAGGATCATCCACAATTTGCATAGTTTTAGGCGCTCGCTCAAAACACATTTGTTCAGAGCGGCCTATCACATTCAGTAATCAAAGTCATGTTATGTTTGTGTGTGTGTAGCCCATTCACTATCTCCATCTAACCCCCACCCCCTGAAGATGGCTGGACCGTCATTGTAAATACATCATTGTAAATACAAACCTATGCTTTGTATCTCCCCCACCTCATTGTAGATTGTAAGCTCCACAAGCAGGGTCGTCTTATTTCGCTTTAATTATTGTATTGTTAACGTTGTTACTTATGACTGTTGTGTTTGAAACTGTTCAACTGTAAAGCGCTGCGGAATATGTTGGCGTTATATAAATAAGGATTATTATTATTATTATTATTGAATGACATTTTCTTTTAGTAACTTGGCAAATAGTCTTAATTAAAAATCATTTTACGTTTACTGCTCTTGTACTGACCTATGTGACGATAAGTAAACCCTGTGTGAGCGCAGATATATATTATCGAGAATTAGTTGACAAATGAAAAGCGGTATGACTACGGAATCAGACTACAAATGCTTTGTAGTCTGTTGCCATGGAGAATCATCATTTTGAATAGAATCTTTAAACACAAACAGTAATAAATTGCTAATGAAGACTATTTGCAAGGAGGTTTGACTATTTATTACAAATCTATTGGACCAATAAAAGTGGATTGAAAGACTTACCTAGCCTTTAAGGTTCCTAAGTAGTGATGAGCAAGTATACTCGTTGCTCGGGTGTCCCCAGAATATTTTGGCATGCTTGAAGATTTAGTTTTCGTCATCTTATCTGAATGATTTGCGACTGCTAGACAGCTTGAATATATGTGTGGAATGCCTGTTTGTTAGGGAATTCCCACATGTATTCAGCCTGTCTACAAGTCGCAAATCCTGCAGATGAGACGACGAAAACGAAATCTCCGAGCACGCCAAAATACTCGAAGGACACCCGAGCATGCACGGGAAAACCCGAGCAACGAGTATACTTGCTCATCACTATTCTTAAGGTATCTTCTAGCATGGTTGTAAAACAATCACAACTGAGTAGTTAGTTATATATACCGTAGTTCGATCGATAGAAATGTCTGATAGATATAAGTGTCACCTATGAAGTGGGACCTACATTTATCATAAATTTATTCCATTTCCTGTAAATATGAGATGGGAATACTCCTTTAGTAGTTGTACTTGGCCGGCTTTAGCCTGGATGTTTCTATCCACAAACCCACGTACTAAGGGTCTCCATACACATTACACTAAAGTCGACCAAACACGCTGAGATCGGTGGATCGGCCAACAGTATGGGGGCCTTCAGCAAATTCCCTGAATGATCCTTATGTTCTCCAGGATTTAAGTTGATGTCAAAGGAGTCCAGGGGTGGCTCTCTCATAGAGAAAACAGGAGTACTTGGCCGAGCCAGCACTACTGTGTACGGGAGAATCGGGAGAGAACGCTGTCGGTGTAACGGTCATTCCTCTGACAGCTATCTAATGTGTATTTGTCAATTTATCTGTAATTCCAAGATTAGTAAATCATCAGATTCTATCCACATCACAGATATGCAAGGAGTTAATACGTTTTTACATTCGGAACAGACCTTCTCTTACGAAAACTCTCTTTAGAAGTCTTAGATGTCCTTAACTCAATGTCATTATCAGTTACTTTGATTTTAAACTTTATCATTTTGAAAGTTTTCAAGCATAAGATCATTAGAAAGAACAAGAGGGAGAGGAGAGCGTAAAGAAATGCATCATTAAATAGAAAGTCTGAACAGAGCCTTGTGTGCCTCGAGCAAGAAGTGATTTCGTTTTCTGTTAACTGGCTGACTGGTTTCCCATACAGCGGAGAGGGATGGACACATTTTATCTCGCTGACTTCGACCATGTTTCCATCAGAGAGCCACATAATTAAGTACCAGATCTTGCAGTCACAATGCAGCGGGTTGGAAGATAAATTCAACTTTTTTAAGTTTATTAAATTATCAAAAGCCCCAGCAGGGACTACTGTTAATAGGTTCTCCTGTAGGTATAACTCTTCTGTTTCCTTAGGTAGTGATGGAAATTTCTTCAAGTTCTGGGAGTTGCAGCTCACTCGTAATGTATTACCAGTCAAATTTATACATTTACATTGTACAGGGCAATCACTTCCATCAGCAACTGTCCGGAACCAGATTCCAAGAAGTATTAGGCTTGGACCAATCAGCATCCTGGAAATGATGATTAAAAGGTTATTCCAATAATCACATTATTTTTCAAGAAGCACATCAAATGCATATGTATTGTTAATATACTATAAATAATTTACTATATTAACCCCTTAACCCCTGGAGGTATTTTCGTTTTTGCGTTTTTTGCTCCCCTTCTTCCCAGAGCCATAACTTTTTTATTTTTCTGTCAATATGGCCATGTGAGGGCTTGTTTTCTTGCGGGACGAGTTGTACTTTTGAACGACACCATTGGTTTTACCATGTCATGTACTAGAAAACGGGAAGAAAATTCCAAGTGCCGTGAAATTGCAAAAAAAGTGCAATCCCACACTTGTTTTTTGTTGTTTTTTTTTATTACGCTCATTAAATGCTAAAACTGACCTGCCATTATGATTCTCCAGGTCATTACGAATTCATAGACACCAAACATGTCTAGGTTCTTTTTTCATCTAAGTGGTGAAAAAAATTCCAAACTTTGTTAAAAAAGAAAATTGCGCCGTTTTCCGATACCCGCAGCGTCTCCATTTTTCGCGATCTCGGGTCGGTTGAGGGTTTATTTTTTACGTGCTGGGCTGACATTTTTAATACCATTTTGATGTAGATACGATCTTTTGATTGCTGTTATTGCATTTTAATTCAATGTCACGGCGACCAAAAAAATGTAATCCTGGCGTTTTGACTTTTTTTTATCGCTACGCTGTTTAGCGATCAGGTTAATCCTTTTTTTATTGATAGATTGGGTGATTCTGAAATCGGCGACACCAATTATGTGTATGTTTGATTTTTTTTATTGTTTTATTTTGAATGGGGCGAAGGGGGAGTGATGTGAACTTTTATACATTTTTTATATTTTTAAACACATTTTTTGTTTACTTTTGGCATGCTTCAATAGTCTCCATGGGAGACTAGAATCTGCCATAATCCGATCGACTCTGCTACATACAGGCAATGATCAGTTCGCCTGTGTGTAATAGAATTACTCACTTGCTATGAGCAAGTCGTCAGTGACAACCATAGAGGTCTCCAGGAGACCAGCAAGCTGGCAGTGACAACCATAGAGGTCTCCAGGAGACCAGCAAGCTGGCAGTGACAACCATAGAGGTCTCCAGTAGACCTCCGGTTGTCATGCCAACCCACCGGTGACTCACGATCACGTGACATGGATCACCGGTGGTCGGATTTCCGGCGCGATTGCTGGAAGCGCTTGTTAAATGCCGCTGTCAGTGTTTGACGGCAACATTTAATGGGTTAATAGCTACGGGTGGATCGCGATTCCACCCATGGCTGTTCCGGGCATATGTCAGCTATTCATGTCTTGGGAAACGTGTGGGCTCACCGCCGGAGCCCACATCAAAAGGAGGGAGTCCGACATCGGCATATTATTACGCCTGATGTCGGAATGGGATTAAATAATAAAAAAAGGCTATACAAGTTTGTTAGTGACATAATAATACTGTCCTGGAAAATCGTGTTGCCAGGTCACTTTACTGACAATGAATGCTATAAAGAGGAAGCTCAAAAAACAATGGAGGAATTCTTTTTTAACTATTTTACCCTACTTGGCATGTTTTTTTCTGTTTGTTTTAGTACATTATGCGGTAAAATGAATTGTGTGATTCAAAACTACAACTCATTCCACAAAAAAACAGCCCTCATATGGCTATGTCAATGGAAAAATAAAAAACATGTATGGCTCTTGGAGGAAGGGAAGGAAGAAAATCTAAATGTAAAATCATAACTAGTTTTGGTCTAAATATGATATAATTGCATAATGCAATCAGAAGTCCATCCTAGTTCTGTGTCTCAAAAGCAGAGGAGCTGTATCGTAAGCACATATACCTCTATCACCTGAGGCTGAGGAGAAGGGCTGTGGCAGGAAAATAAACACATCTTCTCCTCGGCTGACTGCCTGCGCATGGAGGACTGAGGGTGCAGAAAAAGACTCCTTTATGTTCAATTAGCTGAGGAAAGGACTTATTTCTCATGATGTCACAGCCCTTCCCCTCGGCTCACGGACATATGTGCGCTTATGATACAATTCCTCTATCAGTTGAGACAGAAGTCTCAGGAGACGGTTTTCTTCAGACTGCAGCCTGTTCACATACCTCCCTGATTTGAGAAGAAAGGCAGTGAGACCAGAAGAAATAAATGTTCTCCTCAGCTGACTGAGCGCAAAAAAAAACTTTCTCTAACCTCAGTCCTCCTTGTGCAATCAGTCAGCTGAGAAGATTTATTTCTTCTCCTTTCACAGCCCTTCTCTTTGGCTCTTTGTGCTTTCAATACAGCTCCTCTGTCATTGAGATTTAGGTCACTGGAGCTGTGTTTTTTTCAGACTGCAGCCTGTCCTGACACATGACTAGGATGGGCTGCCGTTTGAATTATGTGACGGTGGACATTTTATTACATATAATGTTTACAACCACTATAAAGATTGCTATATTATTACCATTTTTCAACATCACCTAAAGTTCAGGAGCATTATTTAAAAGTACTATAAGTTTACCAGCACTATAAATAATGTTCCTGTGCTACAATTTGCTTGAAGATAGGTAACCCTGCTATTTACTTTTGATATATCCTTCCCAATGGAGAGTAAATTGATAAAAACATAATTATCAGCTGCAGGTCGTGTGGATTGTGACTGATCCTGTAATTAATAAGACATAAAGTTGAAGAGTTACTTTCTCCTTTAAAACTCCGGTGCATTTAACCTTCTCTGACTTACACATGTTTAGCTGTATATTAATTGCCTCCTGCTCTCATTGTAGTCCTCTTACTGAATCTATCAGAGAAATCCAATGACAATGCATTTTAATTGTCACATTTTTTGCTTGTACGTGGCTTTTTTCCAAAAGCCTGTTAAATTATAGGAAGTAAAGATGGAAGTAAAATTTATGAGGCGTGAAATTAAAAGCTTGGAATTTGATAAGGCAAATATAACATAATATATTTAGATTAGAGGTCGGTTTTCTTATTGCTTTTTTTTTCCGTATTGATATGAATATCATTGCAGTTAACGGTATACCAAAATTAAGCATTTAATAAGCAGGACCACATAAACGGTGCAAAAAATTCTTGTAGAGGTTGTCTGATGTGGACACTTTCTGTGAGAGGTACCCTCATTGTGGGAAAACCTGCCTCTGGGACTCCAGTGATCAGCTGTAATCTGTGGGGGAGCTTGTTAACATTTGTTTAAAGGGTTATTCTCAGGTTCTGTAATGGTTAAAATTACAAAGTTCTTGTAAAATCTAGCAATTTTTCATTTTACTCCTTATTCAAAATCCTCTCTGATCTCATTGCCTCGGTGACCGGCCACCTCTACAGTCTCTCAGCGGTGGGTGGTCTCCTAGGCAAGGAGTGCAATACTTACAAGTTCTTAGTTCTGGAACTAATAAGCACTACTCTGATGCTGCCCAGGATAACATGATAACACCAGTAGCTCCCGATTCGGTGAGCTTCAGTGCCAGTGCGCTCCTTGGATGCTACTTCTGTTGGCAGCATCAAAAAAGGCACAGTTCAAGCCAGTTACGCCATATTGCCCCTGGTCCCAGTTGTCAATCATTAGGGATAGCACAACCCTCCAGCAAACAGAAAGCAGAGACATTGGGGAATAGGCATGTGTTCCTCACAAGCAAATTGAAAGAATCCCTTATCACCCCTAAAGTGTAGCTACCAAAACATTAAAAAGGATCTACCACGCACAAAGATGACAATGTTTCTTGCAGAAAAAAAACGTAGTTCTCAGGAAAATACATAATATTCTAAAAATAAAAATATTTGATTAATGAATTATAATTTTGGCCCTTGTTAAACGGTATAAGGGCCCCATACTCTTAGCTATTTACTCAACATAGAACATTTCCTTATCTCACTTTAACACTCTCCCAATAATTATGACCCATAAAACGTATAAACTCAGTCCTTTCATAGACTCTAATGTTCGCAATACAACTTTATCATCAGCCAACAGCTGTCTGTCCCAACTTCTCTGTATATGTAAGGGGGTGAACAGGAATAGTGTCAGCAGACAGAAATATGCTCTGGAGCCGGAACTATCGGGGCCGTCACTGCTGTTGCAGGGGGGTGACTTGCCTGACATGCCTGACTTGACTGGGCGGGAAGAGCGCGAGCACCTGATTGAAGGGGGCGTGGGGGACTTAAAAGGAGCGGAGCGCGGGAAGCGGAGAGACTTGGTGGGAAGGCGACTGCAGAGCAGGACGAAGGTTGACTCCCTCTCCACAACTACCGCCACTGACGCCAGTTCAGACAATTGCCCCATCAAGTACTGTATCCAGTGCCTTCCCACGTACGAGACCCGTAACGGGTAGTGCAGCAGACTTGCCAACCTTTCCTGGACGCTGTGATTCTGTACAAGGCCTTGTCATACCTGCGGCCTGTACGACATCGTGCTCCCGGCGTGTCGTATCACGCTTCAACAAACCACAGCAGGAACTTTATCCCAAGTTCAATGACCCCAAGACCAACGAATCGGGATACTTAGGCACGGTCAGGAGACAGTCCATCTCGTTTTTACACCACAGAGCCAAAGACTTTGTTCATGGACTGCGACGCCGTCGAGAACTGTTCCAACCGTTCTCCAATAAGATCTTCAATCGACAAGTCCTTATCTTCACTTTTATTGTGTTTTATTGTATATTTCACTGCCTGTCTCATCACCTCCCTGCGTGGAAGGTTTCCTTGAACTCATATTCAATAATTGCTTTAGTAAACTTTGTTAACCCCTTCTGTGCCTCCTGCTGTTCACTGCTTCCGACAAACCTTTACATATACATGAATGGTCAGCTGTTTTCAAAGGGGAGAGAGGAGAAACCCAATGAGCCTCTAGCAGTGGCTTACCTCCTTGTCTGAATTAAAAGTGCCAGACCCTCCCTAAAATCTTCTGTTGGGGAACAATTGGGAGGCCCACATGCAGATTAAATGGGTGGCCGATCCTGCTAATAATGGCAGGTTCTTCCAGCTTTAATCTAATGTCATATATGGGGGCCTTAATAGTAGAGAACTGCTGACAAGTTGCACATATGGTATGTCCGCCAACCAGACATCACTGAGTTAATCATTGATACATATTGACATTTATTGATTTTCCTACAAATGGAAGTTGATTCTTCTAGTCCATTGTTACATAGGATACAAAAAAGCCCAAAAAACTCATCTTTAAGACAGCGATACCCACTTTACTTACCGCATAAGACCCCCAAATTACATTCTTGCCCCCAAATCACTTGAATATAAAACATAGGTTAATGCTTTACAAAGCATGTGAAATCAATTTGCTTTTCATTAAAGTGAAAAGCCCCAGATCAGGGCTCAAGAAATCCCAAGGTAGCCCGGGGCCGTGTTTGGAAAACACAGCTTTAATTATAATACCTAACTGCATGGAATCGTATTGATCGTGCTCTACCTGAGTATGAAGACACATGAATGGAAAATTTATTAGGCGTAACTTGTTTTGTGTCATTCCAAAATATATACTGTGGCCCTGTTTCATCAAGACTGCGATGTCCACGCTGGTCTCGCTGGTCTCGATAAGGAGAGGTGCTGGAGTCAGATGCACCTGATTATACAAGATGCTCAAACCTCCTAATAACTCAGGAGCATCTGACGAGTGGTGTTGTGCCTCCTGTGTGCCTCACCAAAAATCATACTTCATTCAGAGAGTGGATCGATATGAATTAGAGAAGTTGTGAATTCATGCCCTGTCCAACCACAGCTTCGCACAATTTGGCATAGCTAGGGCAAAACTGGAATGAAAATTACAAACGTTGCATAATTTTTGCCTAACGCCACGTTGTGCAAAAATTTGACGACTTTTCTAAAAAAATTACATCTGGCGCAATTCTTTGATGAATCGTGGGCTGCAATTTAGGTCCTTGTCAAGGTAAACTAGATTAGGACCTAAAATACGACTTGACCCATCATTGGAGATCAGAATATGTTTCTTAAATCAAATGCAACTCCAGGATCTTCATTGCTTTGTACAAAGAGTCACGGTACTTCCATTTTCTAATAAAGACTGTTACAATTCGGCATTGGTGGTTGATCTCTATCTCCAAAATAGGAGCAAAGGTAGAAAGGAAATGCCTTTTCAAATGTATATGGGCCTACAGCTTTAGAACAAACACTCATCAGCGTAAATAAAATTGGTCTTATGTTGTTCCTGAAAAGTAGAACGAGAGTCATGCGAGTTGTAATGCGAGTGCAATGCCATTTTTCTCACTTATAATCCGCATGACATCTGTATGTAATCCGAATGCAATGGATTTTTAACATGAGCTTTTACATACAGTAATACTCTGTCATTTCAAGCTAGTTTTCTAATTAACCCCTTAACGACCAGGGGTATTTTTGGTTTTGCATTTTCATTTTTCCCTCTCCTTCTTTCCAGAGCCAAAACTTTTTTATTTTTCCATCAATATGGCCATGTGAGGGTTTATTTTTTGCGGGACGAGTTTTACTTTTGAACGACACCATTGGTTTTACCATGTCGTGTACTACAAAACAGGAACAAAATTCCAAGTGCGGTGAAAGTGCAAAAAAAGTGCAGTCCCACACTTGTTTTTTGCTTGGCTTTTTTACTAGGTTCACTAAATGCTAAAACTGACCTGCCATTATGATTCTCCAGGTCATTACGAGTTCATAGACACCAAACATGTCTAGTTTCTTTTTTTTATCTAAATGGTGAAAAAAATTTCCAAAGTTTGTTAAAAAAAAAAAAAATTGCGCCATCTTCCGAGACCCGTAGCGTCTCCATTTTTCGTGATCTGGGGTTGGGTGAGAGCTTATTTTTTAGCTGACATATTTAATGATACTACTTTTGTGCACATATGTTCTTCTGGTCACCCGTTATTACATTTTAATGCAATGTCACGGCGACCAAAAAAACGCAATCCTGGCGTTTTGATTTTTTTTCTCGCTACGCCATTTAACGACCGGGTTAATCCTTTTTTTTATTGATAGATCGGGCGATTCTGAATGCAGCGATACCTAATATGTGTATATTTGATTTTTTTATTGTTTTATTTTGAATGGGGCGAAAGGGGGGTGATTTGAACTTTTATATATTTTTTATTTTTTTCATTTTTAAAAACTTTTTTCTACTTTTGGCATGCTTCAATAGCCTAGAAGTATGCCATACTTGATCGGCTCTGCTACATATAGGCGATGAGCTGATCACCATGTAGCTTAATTACTGCATTTCTATGAGCGCCGATCACCGGGTGGCGCTCATAGCAATCTGGCATCAACAAGGAGGCCACTGGTTGTTATGCCAACGCATCGCTGACCTCTGATCATGTGACGGGGGTCAGCGATGAGCGCATTTCTGGCCATGTGGCTGGGAGCACTGGTTAAATGCCAATGTCAGCATTTGACAGCGGCGTTTAACTAGTTAATAGGCACAGGTGGATCGTGATTCCACCTGGACCTATTGCGGGCACATGTCAGATGTTAAAAACAGCTGACATGTCCCGGCTTTGATGCGGGCTCACCGCCAGAGCCCTCATCAAACGGGAGAGACGGCCAATGACGGACTATTTCTGTCATTGGACGTTAAGGGGTTAAGGAAACAATCTTTTATATAGATAGATCGATAGAAATATCATCATTGCAATGCATGTCTAGGTTACTGTACATGTATCCAGCTAATAATTGGGGTTCCACTTAATTATCTTAACCAGCTGAGAGAAAGCAGACAGCTAGGAGTTGATGTTTATAGTCTGGGAAGGGGGTAATAAACTTGAAGCTTCCCATGCTGCTATTATCAGTCTGTGTAGCATTTACTGGTTATTAACAAGGGGTGATTCCCCCCCAAAATGGTGTGGGGGTCCTCCTATTTTTAATTACCAGCAAAGGCTAGGTAGACAGCGGTGGACTGATATTAATAGCCTAGTAAGGGGTCATGGATATTGGTCACCCTCCCAGACTAAGAACATCAGCCCTCAGCATCCCCAGAAATGGTGTGCATCCTTTAGATGCAATAATTCTGGCATTTAGTTTTGGCTCTTCCCATTTGCTCTGGTGTGGTAGCAAGTGGAGTAATAGTATTGGAGTTGATGTCGGCTTTGTAATGTCAAATGACTTCATTTCCAGGAGTTAGTAATGGAGAGGCATCTATATGACACTCCCATTACTAACACCATTGTCAAATGTATGCCTGCCTAGCCTTTGCTGGTTATTAAACATAGGGGACCCTGCTTCTTTTTTTGGCGGGGGGGGCACCATTTGATAATAACCAGTAAAGGCTATGCAGACATCTGTGAGCTGATATTAATAGCCTGGGAAGCTCCATGTTTATTATTCCCTTCCCAGGCTATAAACATCAGCCCCACCTGTCCACTTTCTCCTAGCTTGTTAAGATAATTAAGTTGGACCCCACAATTTTTTGTTAATTTATTTATTAGCTAAATACATGTAGAGTAAGCTCATACGCACTGCACTAATTATATATCTCAATGACATCTATCTATCTATTTTATCTATATACAGTGGGGCAAAAAAGTATTTAGTCAGTCAGCAATAGTGCAAGTTCCACCACTTAAAAAGATGAGAGGCGTCTGTAATTTACATCATAGGTAGACCTCAACTATGGGAGACAAACTGAGAAAAAAAAATCCAGAAAATCACATTGTCTGTTTTTTTTTCATTTTATTTGCATATTATGGTGGAAAATAAGTATTTGGTCAGAAACAAGCAATCAAGATTTCTGGCTCTCACAGACCTGTAACTTCTTCTTTAAGAGTCTCCTCTTTCCTCCACTCATTACCTGTAGTAATGGCACCTGTTTAAACTTGTTATCAGTATAAAAAGACACCTGTGCACACCCTCAAACAGTCTGACTCCAAACTCCACTATGGTGAAGACCAAAGAGCTGTCAAAGGACACCAGAAACAAAATTGTAGCCCTGCACCAGGCTGGGAAGACTGAATCTGCAATAGCCAACCAGCTTGGAGTGAAGAAATCAACTGTGGGAGCAATAATTAGAAAATGGAAGACATACAAGACCACTGATAATCTCCCTCGATCTGGTGCTCCATGCAAAATCCCACCCCGTGGGGTCAGAATGATCACAAGAACGGTGAGCAAAAATCCCAGAACCACGCGGGGGGACCTAGTGAATGAACTGCAGAGAGCTGGGACCAATGTAACAAGGCCTACCATAAGTAACACACTACGCCACCATGGACTCAGATCCTGCAGTGCCAGACGTGTCCCACTGCTTAAGCCTGTACATGTCCGGGCCCGTCTGAAGTTTGCTAGAGAGCATTTGGATGATCCAGAGGAGTTTTGGGAGAATGTCCTTTGGTCTGATGAAACCAAACTGGAACTGTTTGGTAGAAACACAACTTGTCGTGTTTGGAGGAAAAAGAATACTGAGTTGCATCCATCAAACACCATACCTACTGTAAAGCATGGTGGTGGAAACATCATGCTTTGGGGCTGTTTCTCTGCAAAGGGGCCAGGACGACTGATCCGGGTACATGAAAGAATGAATGGGGCCATGTATCGTGAGATTTTGAGTGCAAACCTCCTTCCATCAGCAAGGGCATTGAAGATGAAACGTGGCTGGGTCTTTCAACATGACAATGATCCAAAGCACACCGCCAGGGCAACGAAGGAGTGGCTTCGTAAGAAGCATTTCAAGGTCCTGGAGTGGCCTAGCCAGTCTCCAGATCTCAACCCTATAGAAAACCTTTGGAGGGAGTTGAAAGTCCGTGTTGCCAAGCGAAAAGCCAAAAACATCACTGCTCTAGAGGAGATCTGCATGGAGAAATGGGCCAACATACCAACAACAGTGTGTGGCAACCTTGTGAAGACTTACAGAAAACGTTTGACCTCTGTCATTGCCAATAAAGGATATATCACAAAGTATTGAGATGAAATTTTGTTTCTGACCAAATACTTATTTTCCACCATAATATGCAAATAAAATGAAAAAAAAACAGACAATGTGATTTTCTGTATTTTTTTTTCTCAGTTTGTCTCCCATAGTTGAGGTCTACCTATGATGTAAATTACAGACGCCTCTCATCTTTTTAAGTGGTGGAACTTGCACTATTGCTGACTGACTAAATACTTTTTTGCCCCACTGTATGTGGGCACTGTAGTTTGATCAGAGCTGAGAAAAAAATTTCCAGCTGAACACAGAATTATTGAGTAATATTAGTCAGATTGCACTCGTCTGAGCTCAGTGATTAGCTGCTGCACTGTGATGTGATGTCATCACTGCAGACAATAGCAGCAGTGGAGACTGAGCTGAAAATGAGGACAGATAGTTTGCAGCTGGGGACACAGGTTTCCTGAAACTTGAAAATTATTTCCATGATATCTAATATACTGTATACTGACTTAAACTGAACCTCAAGTTCAAGAAAACTTTTGATATGTCATAGTGTTTTGTCAAAGGTTTTGATCTGTATCGGTTCAGATGCTGAACGCCCTACACCTTTCGCTGCGTTGTCAAGTCTCACTCGTACGGGTCCAAATAAAAATTTGTAACTTGGCTTCACATAATGTCTTCATTTATCATACAAATTTATTCTTGGGGCTGAAAAACCCTTTGATATGTATATATCACGAGGCTCCAAGAACACTATAATACTACCTTAGGTGACTGATATAGCTGTTAAAAGTGCACAACAACCAACGTGGGAGTCTGTAGGGTTAATATCCTGGCTCTGCCCTACATAATATACCAGTCGTGGTCCTTGGGCAAGGCTACTAACACTATAGTGCCTACCTCAATAAACATGAGAGTGTCATGAACAAAGAGAGTCATGCAGGCTCGGACGTTGCGTGGATTAACAAGGTCCGCGTCAGATGTCGAGGAACCAAGACAATCTGATGATAAATGGGCTATTGGAACAAACCATTAATGGACAAGGCAAGAGAACCTTGATCTGATGAGAAGAGAGGATATATGAAGCGTATGAGGAAACTCTGGATGGATACAAGACCTGCATGTCCACTGACTGAGAAACATCTAGTCACCCAATGTTTCAATATCATAAAGAGAAAGCTATTATCACAGCTTGAGATGGATCAACTGCACACACGCAGATTCACCCCACATGAAGACCCGGAAGAACAACCCCCTGAAGATGCTGATCCAATCCTGCAACTAGATAGCACTGCAGCTGATCTGAAACAGAAGATCTTAGATAAACTAAAGGCCCCGTCACACTAAGCGATATCGCTAGCAATATCGCTGTAACGTCACTGGTTTTGTGACGCAGCAGCGATATTGCTAGCGATATCGCTATGTGTTATACTTACCTCCGACTGGCTCCTCCGCTGTCTGTCACTGATCGTGCGAGAACGGCCTGGGCCATTTCTCGTCATCAGCTTCCTGTTGGGCTTCCTGTGGCGCCGACGAGCGACACGTGGACGCGGGCGGGAGGACATCAGGATCGCCTCGTCTGACAGGTAAGTAACGACCCCCGACCGCTGCTATGTTGCTGGTGAGATCTGCCTGTGTGGCAGCTCACTAACGACCACTTAGCGATGCACCAGCGATCCATAACATTGTCGGGATCGCTGGTGCATCGCTAAGTGTGACAGTACCTTAAATACCATCAATACCAGAGGCCCAGCAAAGAAACACCACCAGACAGTATGCTAGAAGATGCCAATAGAGCACTTGCATCAATACCTACTACCACCATAACTCAAACTAATAAACTGAAATATGCTACTGCCTCAACAATTATGGAAATGCTTGGCTATACAACCAGCAAGAACAACAGGAGTATGTGCCCCCTTGAAAAAGAAGGCTGGGGACAAAAATCAAGGTGACACGAAGGGAAGTCAGCCAACTAACAGAAATACAGAAAGGTGTAAAGATCAAGAATAAGACCAAGCTGGACAAGTACAAAGACTTGACTCCAACTGAAGCCCTAGAGACTGCTAACCAAAGGCTTACAGCACTCGCTGCAAGACTAGGGAGATACATTAGAGAAGCTGAGGCCCAGAAGATAAATGCCCTGTTCTCCAAAGAACCACCCAAGTGTACTCCCAACTACAGAACGACAGCACAAAGACATCAACTCCACCAATAGCAGAGACTGAACAATACTGGAGGGACATATGGGAGAAGGAAAAAACACACATTAGTCCAATGTAGCTGCAAGATCTGAGAATGAAAAAAGCAACCACCTAGAGCAAGAACCAGTCAAAATTACAGAAGCAGGCATCCAACAGCGGGTCAAGAACATGAAGAGCTGGACAGCACCTGGCCAAGACATGATCCACACCTACTGGCTAAAGAAATTAACAGTGGTACATGAACGCATGGCAAAGCAGATGAACCAACTGCTAGAAGGCCACCACCCAGCTTGGCTAACACAAGGTAGAACAGTGCTGATCTTGAAGGATCCTCATAAAGGAGCAGTTCCATCCAACTACCGCCAAATAACCTGCCTTACAACATGAAAACTCCTGTCAGGCATCATAACCACCAAGCTACAGAACCATATGAACCAGTACATGAATCCAGCTCAGAAAGGCATCAGGACCAACACCAGAGGCTCTAAGCACCAGCTCCTAGTAGATAGAGCAGTCGATCAAGACTCAAGATCCAGACAGACCAATCTCAGCACAACCTGGTTTGACTACAGGAAAGCCTATGACTCAATGCCACACACATGGATCTGTGAATTCTTGGCTCTCTACAATGTCAACAGGAAATTAAGAACCTTCCTCAGAAACTCAATGGGGCTATGGAGAACAACATTGTAAGTCAACTCAAGACAACTAGCACAAGTGACCAATAAATGCGGCATATACCAAGGTGATGCACTGTTCCCATTGCTATTCTGCATAGGCTTGAACCCCCTAAGTCAGATAATTACAGTCTGGCTATGGATACAAGATCAAGAGTGGAAGCACCATCAGCCACCTCCTCTACATAGATGACATCAAGCTGTATGCGAAAAACGAACGAGACATCGATTCGTCCATCCACCTGACAAGGATTTACAGCGAAGACATCGGGATGTCCTTCAGACTGGACAGGACCGATGGAGTAGAATTACCAGCAGGGCACGTAGCAGATGTACAGACATGCTACAAATATGCCGAGTCAGGGGCGGGCTGGGTCGAGTGGCAGAGGGGCATATGCCCCCAGGGCCACTCCTCCAGCATCTGTGCAGGGCCAGACCTGCTGCTTCTTCTGCTGGGCCAGCACTGCGCCTTTAAATCTTGTTTGTGTGCTGGCCCCATCACAGCTAGCAGACACAGCCCTGTCTGCTGCAATGATACAATGTAGTGCGCCCTGCACAGCCATCTTCCTGCTGGAGACAGAGGACCTTCAAAGGAGCATGTGGGGCAGAGACAAGTCAGGGAAGGTAAAAACTCCTCTATATGCTGTTTCTGTAAATGTATTTGTCTGTACATATGAATTTTAAAAGATTTTTTGTATCTCAGTCTATAAATATGTATGTGACTGCGTGTGTATACAGTATATCTGTGTATGTGTCTGTGTTTATGTGTGTGTGTCTGCATGAGTGTGTGCGCTTGTCTATGTGTGTATGCATGTGAGCATGTCTGCAAGCATGTTTATGTGCATGTCTGCACGTGAGCGTGTCTATAAGTGTGTCTATGCATGTTGCCAGCGTGTCTGTGGGTGTGCGTATAAGCCTGTCTGCATGCATGCGTGTTTATAAGCATGTCTATAAGCTAGTCTTTAAGCGTGTCTGTGTGCATGTCTGTGCGTGTATATTAGGGGTGCCCATGGTCAGTATTGGCAGCACCCTGGACGCAGCACATGCCTGCTCTGTCCAAAGCGCTGCCGGTTTTTGTACGCGCTGTGATTCTGCATGTGTTCATTGAACCAAGCGGAATCACAACATCCTATCCATAGATGGTGCTATTTATCTTGTGGAGATGGAGCGTCTCTGCGAGATAAATAGACATGCTGCGGTCTAGAAAGACGCGCCGCATGTCCGGTTACAGAGGGACGCCGGAGGCATTCCTGCTCGCATAGTGGAGATGAGATTTCATAAAATCCCCTCCACTATGCTGTAACATCTGGACGCTGCGGATTGGACGCTGTGGCTGTATGCAGCATCCAATCCGCAGCAAATCCTTACAACATACGCTGCGTGCAAAAAAAACCCTGTTTGGGAGAGAACAGACAAATCGCGGCGCCCTAAGTGCGTAAACACAATATTGTAGTCTTTAAAGGGTGCACAATTTTATGTACTCACCTGATAGAAGACTAATATGGCTTTAGATTGTGTCTCCTCAAAAATCCTTCCTTCTGGGATCATTTTCAATAGACAGGGCTTGCAGCTTGCCTCGGGTAGATCCAAGTGAAAGAGCCAGGTTCAGGCTCACACAGCATGACCCGTAGAAGCGAGTAATTGCGAAACGGCCGTTGTCCGGCACCTCCCTCCCCTAGCATTCCTCCACGTCCTGCATGTCCACACATTTGATGGAAATTATGTGAAATAAAGACTCACAGTTTTTCAGCTACATTGGTGAGTGCTGCATATTTCTTCTTTTTTTGCTTCACATTGAAATATTCATGTTTTTTCATGCGAGCACCTCCATTTTTGACTGAATCATATGCCGCAATACTTCAGATAAAGAGCTCCGTCTGGTAATGTGGTGATTTGTGTGCCCTAGTATGCCATTCATCTGTTTGCTCTTTGCTGGGGTAAATCAAGAAAGGCACATCCAGCCCGTGAATGGCAGCGCTTCCCAGGACTCACATCCAAAGATGATATTTCATATTTTTTTATTTGATAGGTTAAAAAAGAGCTCTTTTTTAACCTTTTAAATAAAAAAATATGAAATATCATCTTTGGATGTGAGTCCTGGGAAGCGCTGCCATTCACGGGCTGGATGTGCCTTTCTTGAACATACGCTACGTGGAAACCTACCCTTAGTGTCTCCATGCGAGTCTCTATGCGTGTGTCTGTAAGCATGTCTGCTGTGTGAATATCTATCTGCGTGTCTATGTACTCATCTAAGTGAGTGTGTGCCAGCATCTCTGTGTGCGTGTCTGCATGCATGTGTATGAGCGTGTCTGCGAGCGTATCTATATGTGTGTTTGCTTACATGTCTGTGTGTATGTGTGCGTGTCTGCATGCATGTGTGTCGCGTCCGAAGACTTATTATATTTGATGAGACTATTAAGGGATATGGTGTGAGGAGACATTACTGTATGTGGGGAGAAAAGTGTGAGGAGGCACAGAACAGACTGGGTAGTGTGGAGGGGCTGTATAGAAAAGGGGTAGCATGGGGGGTCAGTATACTGAGGAGGGGGGCATGATGAGGGGGCACAGTATACAAGGGACACAGTGTAAGACGACAGTGTGAAGAGGGGTCCAGTATGGAAATGAGAGGGCAGTGGGGACCGCATGTACCATTAGATGGACAGAGAATAGCATCACATTTTTTGTGACGGGAATACAGTGAGAGGCAACATTTTATTTAGGGGCTCAGCATAAGGCTGGTTTCACACGTCCATTCATTTCCAGTACCAGAAAAAACGGTACTGGAGATATCCGTGTCCGTGTGTGTAATACGTGTGGAACATGTGTGGCAACCATGTGCCGCATCAGTACCACACGGACGACCGCCGGGGAAGAAGCGCTATATTAAGCGCTGTTCCCCAGCGGCAGTTGCTGAAGATGGCTCTCATCATTCTCCCCTGCTCTGCCGGCGATCAGAGCGAGCAGAGGAGAATGATGAGAGTTATAATAAAGTCCGAATGATGACAGTAGGTGGGGGCTTTTGGGACAATTACCCCCATCATCCGACACCTGCTGCCGCTAATAACAGTGACAGTAGGTGCGGATGATGAGGGTATTCCTCAGCCGCCGCCTGCGATCTTATGAAATAAATGAATGAAAAAGTTGACGTGGGTTCCCCTCTATTTTCTTGAACCAACCAGGCGCAAAACTCACAGCTGTGGGCCTCCACCCTCAGCTGTCGGCTTCAGCAAGGCTGGTTATCAAGAATACAGGGGTCCCCAGCATTTTTGACAACCAGCCTTACTAAAGCTCACAGCTGGGGGCTTGTATTCTAAGGCCGGTAAGGGGCCATGGATTTTGACCCCCGCTACCCCAAGCCTAAAAATAGCATTCCGCAACTGCCCAGAAAAGGGACATGTATGAGATGCACCAATTCTGGTGCTTTGCCCAGCTCAGTGCTTACAGTAGCGCTTACTGTAGTGCTTCTTCCCCAGTGCCGATGCATGTCACACAGAAGACATCAATGTGTGTTCTCAGTGTGCACGTGTGTGGGACGTTTTGCCACCCGTGCTGATGGTAAAAAACGGACATGTCAGCGTGTGGGGCAGTCAGACACACGGTCCGTGGAAAAACACTGAACATTTGAATGGATCTACATGTGTTAGTGTCTCCGGTACATGTGAAAACTGTCACCACACGTACCGGAGCCACTGACGTGTGAAAGAGGCATAAGGCAGATATTTTTTATTAAGGAGCATTATCATAATACTGTTATTTTTAAGGGCACACTGTCAGGATGTGCTGCAGGAGACCGGAGTAGAGGAAAGTCTGCAGAAACGAGATGCGAATGTGAGACGTCCTCATGGCTTCTGAACGAAATGGAGAAGAAAATAAAGAGAACAACTCTAATTAGAGAAGATGTCACTTGTAAGGTACCTGGATGTAAATGCTTATTTGTGATACTAATTCTCATCAGTGCTGTGCTTCCTGTATGGTCCACAGTCTGATAATGATTGGTAACAACAACTCCCAGTATCGCATTACCATTGTTAAGGACATACTAGGAGTTGTATGTTTATGCAGTACAAATGTACCGTATTTTTCGGACCATAAGACACACTTTTTTCCCCCAAAATTTTGGGGGAAAGTGGGGGGTGCGTCTTATGGTCGCAATGTTCCTACCTCCAAGGCTGGTGCGGGTGCCGCGGTGCTCTTTAGTGTGGTGGTGGCAGCGGGCTGTGCTCCGGTGCAGGGGTAGCGGCTCTCTGTGCTCCGGTGCAGGGGCGGCGGCTCCGCCGGCATTTTCTCCAAGCCCGGAGGCCCCCCGCACATCCCTTGCTGGCCGCCACCATGTTGTGGTGGCCTCTGGGAGCATGGACACCGGAAAGATGGCCGCCGGTCCGGGGACGGCGCATGCGCAGGTTCAGATCTCGTCCCGAGATCTCGGGGGACGAGGAAATGCCGGCGGAGCCGCCGCCCCTGCACCGGAGCACAGAGAGCCGCCACCCTCACCCCACAGAGCCCACCTGCCCCAGCCCAGCTGCCCCAGCACAGCCCTGCTGCCCCAGCCCAGCTGCCCCAGCACAGCACAGCTGCCCCAGCACAGCCCACCTGCCCCAGCCCCAGCACAGCTGCCCCAGCACAGCACAGCTAGCACAGCACAGCTGCCCCAGCCCAGCTGCCCCAGCACAGCCCACCTGCCCCAGCCCCAGCACAGCTGCCCCAGCACAGCACAGCTGCCCCAGCACAGCTGCCCCAGCCCAGCTGCCCCAGAACAGCCCACTTGCCCCTGCCCCAGCACAGCAAAGCTGCCCCAGCACAGCCCACCTGCCCCAGCACAGCCCTCCTGCCCCAGCACAGAGCCGCCACCGCACGAGCCTGGACCACTGAATGACCCCTGTGACCACTCCTCCACCTGTGCCGGATCCCTTTCCAGGTAAGCTGAATTCGGACTGTAAGACGGACCCCCATTTGACACATTATTATTTTTTTCCCCTATTTTCCGTCTGAAAATTGGGGTGCGTCCTATGGTCCGGTGCGTCTTATAGTCCGAAAAATACGGTATATAGGTCTGACCTGATATTACAATTGATGCACAATATACTGATGGTAGTTGAGGTATTGTATTCATGTATTGATTGATGTCTGCGTACTGTGTGTATATGCGTGTGCGCGCATGCCTGTGTGTGCAAATGTTTGCCTACTGTGTGTGCACATGTCTTTGTATGTTTTTGTGTATCCGGAATTTTTTGTATTTTTGTAAGATGAATGTATGTAATAGTGCATTGTGGTGTGTAAAAATACTAATGTTTCACATGTGTTAAGGAATTCCTTTTATATTTTCAAGTTTAGGAACAGACAAGTGAAATTATTCCCGTTGCGCATCTTGATATAGCTATGTCACCATAAGGATGTCATTGTGTGGAGCAGGTTCAGGAGCTGAGCCTGCTCCATACCAGGCAGATGTTGGAAGCACTACACAGCCGGCGTCTGCCTGTATCTGCAGTGATCAGAGCTCGCCTTGATTGCTGCTGTTTTAAGTATTTAAATGCTCTTGTCAATCACTGACGCGGCATTTAGATGCGATGGCTGATGCTTGTGTGGCGCCCCCCTGGAGCATGGTCACCACAGTGGCATTGCCTTCCTCCAGGGAGGGTGATGTCAAGCTTGGAAGCAATGAAGGGTCTCTCTAGCAGTTAACCATAACATGCAACACAGTTCCCACTCCAGGCCAGCAGAGGGATCTCTGAACCAGAATTGGGGGAGGAGTGCTTTCTGAGGGCCAGGAAGGGAAATGGGGAGTTAGTGTGAGGAGGGCAACGTGTGTAGACGTGGAGAGAGAAGCTGGAGGTTGAGCGGAGAATAGAGAGCTCACTCCTAGTGATAGCGCATGATCTGGAGCCTGGTCTCCAAGGTTGTATGGATACTGACGTTCCTGCAACAGAAACCAGAGGAATAGGAAGCTGTAAATGCTCTATTCCCACATAAGACTCGGAGGCACAACAGCAACAGGTGAGCCAAAAGAAGAGATAGAAGGCTAGAGCTGCCTGCCATACGAGGTAGATCTAAAAGGAAACAAGGAGGAACTTCAGTGTAACACAGTACTGCATGTCCCTCAAGAAAGTGCTAAGAAGGAGACTACACAACCCATCTGCACAGAGAGATTCCTGAGTTGCTTCCAGGCTAGCCAGCTCCTGTACCATCTGTAATCTGGACCCTGGACTGCATTTACCAAGCAAAGTAAAGGTAAAGAAACTGCACCCTGTTGTGTCCTTGCCTCCTTCCTGCAACATCTTCAGCACTGCTACATCCCGGTGCCTAACCCTGCACCCTCTTCCCCAACACCTATCTACACTGCCCTGGGACTACAGCCCTGCCTGTGGAGGGCTACAACATCATTGCTGCACCAAACCATCTGTCCCAGAGGATCTGTTTGCAGCGTCGGCTTAACACCATCCTTGCCAAACACCACAGGTGGCGTCACGAATCATCCACTCACAAACTTTATTCCCATCTCTCAACTCCCTTTTACATGGGCGCCCAGGGCCACCGACCGGGTCACCGCTGCTGTGACACCTCCCTCTGAGAGACCGGCCCGATACCGAGTACCCCACAGCCCTGGGAGGGCGACCCACATGCACTCACCAGCTCCCATCAGCCCACTGTGACACAGTTGCAGGATGCTGATGGGTGGCCATGTGTTGCTGCCATGTCGGTCATTCTATGAAGCCCAGCTTGAGGTTGGGCTCCTTGGAAGACATCACAAAGTGCAGGGATGTTATTACTCACTGTCACTTTGTGGTGAGCAGTGACCACAACTTCTCCTTGCACAGATGCTATGACAGGAAACGAGTGGCAGCAGGGAGAATAAAATTTAATTTTCTCCCTGTAGCTAATGCTTTTCCAGAAAGCGACTAACCAGGCTTAAACCACTCTTACCAGCAGATTGACCCCATATCGGCAGATAAATAGCGTTTTTCAAGATGACAAGGTACCCTTAAAGAGTACAGTTGTAGGATTTCACTCTGCCTCCTAACAGCACATTACACAATATTAAGCCACGTTCACACGTTCAGTATTTGGTCAGTATTTTACATCAATAATTGTAAGGAAAAACCAGGAGTGGAACAATCAGAGGAAAAGTATAATAGAAACACGTCACCACTTCTGTATTTATCACCCACTCCTGGTTTTGGCTTACAGATACTGAGGTAAAAAAATCACCAAATACTCAACATGTGCACATGGTCTGGGGATTCGGCTGTTTTCATGCTCTGAGCTCCTTACATTATGGGTACATATGCTAATTGCATAGAAACTATCACATGCCACCAGCTTTCTCTTCGGCTTCTCTCATTGTTTCAGTTGAGACACACAGAAGGGAAACAGGTTGGCGATTGAGCGCTAATTTGACAAGCGCAAAGGGTGTGAAAACAGCCGATTCCTAACAATTTCCTAAAACTAAATGAGAATATATTTTTTGAGGGATTTTTTTTTTAAGGTGATGGTCTAAAAGACCTCACTATATACTGTACGAAATTGTGTTATATCCCCATTTCTCTATAGTTAGCTTTGTTTTGCTCCTATACCTATGTAGTTAGAGCAGTTCTGGTACTATATCTCTGTTGTAAGCTTGGTTCTGTTCCTGTCTCTGTGCAGTAAGCTTGGCTGTTTCCGTACTTTATGTACTAATCAGTTTTGGTACCATATTTATGCAGTAAGCTTGGTTCTGTCTCGATACCTACAGTACGTAGCAAGTTTGGTTCTGTTGCTGTATCTATGAGGTAAGCGTGGTTCTGCTTCCATATTGACGTACTAAGCTCGGTTCTGTTCTCGTGTAGGAAGTTTGTTTTTGTTCACATATCTGTTTAGTAAACTTGATTCTTCTCCCTTTTCCTGTATTTATGTAGTAATTTTGGTTCTGACACCATATTTATGCAGTAAGCTTGGTTCTGTTCCTGTATCTATGTAGTAGGCGCCTTTCAGTTAACATTTCTATGTACCAGCCACCATTATATTTAAAGCCTTTTACCTCTGCTGATTTAATGCAAAGATAAGCAGGTTGAAAATTAGCCACCGACGCAACTCGAGGGCCACTGCTTTGTGATTGCCCCCCCAAGTCAAAATTTGCCAGCCAGCCCCTGTACTCGGAATCCCACAGGGATACGGTAACCATGATGAGGAGGAAAGGAAAGCAGCAACATCCAAATACCATCAAAGGGTAAGACAGGTTCTGAAGAGCCAGCTCAATGGGAAGAATAAAATCCGCGCCATCAATACATATGCCCTGCCAGTTATCAGATACCCTGCTGGCATGATTAATGTGCTGGCCAAAAGAAGAGATGGAAGCTGCAGATGTGAAGACATGAAAGCTCCTCACAATGCATGGAGGTCTCCACCATAAGTCTAGCACCCAAAGATTGTATACCAACAGAAAGGAGGGTAGTCGAGGCTTGATAAGCATCCAAGCCACCATCACGGATGAAACAAGGAGTATCGAGAAACACATCAGAAGAACAGGATCAAAAGATGAGATGCTGAGAGAAAGCCTAAGGCAGCAACAACAACAGATCTGGAAGGAAGAACTGGAACATGAAGCACCATGGCAAGACAAGCCGCTGCATGGCATGTACCATCGACAGATAATGGAGATGGATGACATAGAGAAATCCTACCAATGGATGGAGAAAGCTAGACTCTGAGACAGCACAGAGGTACTAATCATAGCTGTTCAAGAGCAAATGTGGCGCCCCCAGGTGTATGGTCGCCACAGTAGCATTACCTTCCTCCTAGGGAGTGTGATGTCATGTTTGGAAGCAATAAAGGGTCTCTCTGTCAGGTAAATTCAACACACAGCACGGTTCCCACTCCAGGCCAGCAGAGGGAGCTCTGAACCAAAGCTGGGGAGGAGCTGCTCTCTGGGGGCCAGGAAGGGGAAGTTAGTTAGTTTGTGTGAGGAGGGCAAAGTGTGTGGAAGAGAGGAGAAGAGCTGGAGGATTGAGCAGCGTTCAGGCTCACTTCTAGCGTAGCACATGGTCCGGATTCCGGTCTCCGAGGTTGTATGGGTACTGATGTTTCCTGCAGCAGAAACCGGAGGAATAGGAAGCTGTAAATGCTCTGTTCCCACATAAGACTTGGAGGCACAACAGAAACGCGTGAGCCAGAAGAAGGAGGCTATAGCTGTCTGCCATACGAGAGGGTTCTAAAAGAGAGCAAGCAAGTGGAGCTTCAGTGTAACTCAGTACTGCATGTACCTCAGATAAGCGCTAGAAAGGAGACTACACAACCCATCTGCATAGAGAGATTCTTAAGTTGCTTCCAGGCTGGCCAACTCCTGTTCCATCTGTAATCTGGATCCTGGACTGCACTTGCAAAGCAAAGTAAAGGTAAAGGAAACTGCACACCCTGTTGTGTCATTGTCTTCTTCCTGCAACCCCTTCAGCACTGCTACAGCTCTGTGCCTAACACTGCACCCTCTTCCTCAACACCTATTACTACTGCCCTGGGACTACAGCTCTACCTGTGGGGAGCTATTACATCTTGCTGCCTTATACCATCTGTCCCATTGGATCTGCCTGCAGCGTCAGCTTAACCCCTTCATTGCTGAGCACCACAGGTGGCGTCACGTATCATCCACTTATAAACTTTAATCAACCACGCTTAACCCCTTTTACATGGACGCCCAGGGCCACGGACCGGGTCACCGCTACTGTGACACTTCCCTCTGAGATACCGGCCCGGTACCGAGTACCCCACTGCCCTGGCGGGGGCGATCCACAAGCACCAAGTACCAGATCCATAAAAGCAGGAATCTACCACACAAGACAAGACCCGAGGTGCAGACTATGCAAAGAAGCCTCAGAAACCATCCAACACATAGTGTCAGGATGCAAAATGCAAGCAGGAACAGCATAAACTGAACGTCACAACCAAGTAGCGGGAATTGTATTCAGGAACATCTGCACAGCATATTGGCTAAGTCCTCCTAAGTCCAGGTTGGAAAACACAGAAAAAGTGGTGGAGAATGAAAGTGCTAAAATCCTGTGGGACTTCAAGATCCAGACGGATAAGCAGGTGTTGGCTAACCAACCAGACATTGTCATAGTAGACAAGGATCAGAAGACAGCAATGATGTAGTAGGGGCTGGCCGGGCTAGGGGGGTGGACCACTGCTTACCAGACGAGGCAAAGATGAGATGGAGACAGCTTCCACTTGTAACAGTTCCGGATTTATTTGTCCTCCTGACGACCACCAAACACGCACCGCAGCTTCTTTACACCACTGTATCGCCAGGCCCGGGTACCTATTCTTCAGCTCCAGTCGCAATAACGCACCTCGCGGATCTTTCACTGGGGGCTGTCCTAGACCAATCTACCCCCAGCGCTTCACCTGCCCGAGGTCATCTTCCAATCGGTACCCCCAGGGCCTCGTCTGTTCTGCGGTACGTCGAGTCAGGGTCTCCCCCCTGGCTGCCTCTTCTCCTTGCCTGTCCTGCAGTCCGTCGGGTCAGGGCCACCCCCCTGACTGTCTCTCCTTTCTCCGTCCCCCTGGCCGAGCTCTTCTCACTTTCTCCGTCTTCTTCTGAGCTCCTCCCGGGACTAGACTCTCCTGGAGCCCCGCCTTCTTCTATTTATCCCCTCTCTCACAGGGGAATTTCCCACCCGGACTCCTATCTCCCCGCCCCCCATGACTAAGTGGATTCCTAAGCCCTAAGCTGATGTTAAGTCCTGTACTACTCTCCACTGCCATCTTGTGGTCATTTCACGTTACTGCACTCCCTTTTCTGTCTTTCCCTGCTGTTACCTTTCTAACCTGTCAATCTCTGTCACTAGTGCACAAACCGTCCCCTCCTTCTGCCAGTCACGTCTGTCCGTCAAGTCACCTTCCCCACACTCTCCCACCCTTTGTTCATTGTCGTCCCGACAATCGCACTCCCTACCTATGTCGTTCTGAAGCTTGCCCACAGTCTGTTGTCGGACCGGTCGTTGGGCCACACCCGTCACGGGGACTGAACTAAACCAGGAGCACCATGCTCCAAGCAGCCTACTGCTACCCGCCAGCGCGCATGCCACGTGACAACTTCTTTCGGGTTGGCGAGGTCCACCCGGACTACTCTACGACGTGTACCTCCCACTGCTCTCCCCTTCCACTACCTTCAACCATTTCTTCCTTTTTGGGGTGTCCGTGGTGTCGGGGATCTGACTTGGGACCACTGTCTGGTTCGAAATCTCTCATCTCCTCGTCCTTCATTAAAAGAGTCATGGTCGGCGTCTTCGTCACAACTACCTCGTACCCGGAACCTGTTACATACATTTTTTGTTAAACACACTACTTATTAAATCAACTTTAACATACCGTATATATGATTACCACTATTCTAATAACAATAGGAGTTACTCAACCGGAGTAACCCCCTTTTCTCTCTCTTTTTTTCTCTTTTTTTTTCTTTAACTCCTTCGTTAAACACATTATTTTCAAACATAAAATGGAACTACTTCCCCTCCCTTTAACATTAGCACTTTTTCCCACATCCCCGCTGTATCAGGAGAAAGCAATAAACCTTTTCCTCAACTTTGGACGCATAACTGTCCTCTTTAGGCTTGCACAACGGTGCAACGAAATCCCAACAGTCCGGGCCATCTCCTGACGGCGGATGTTGCGCCAGTCCAGCAGGGGAACCCCACAGCCGTGAGGTTCCCGGGATGTCTCGACTGTTCCCGAGCCCTGAGTGTTCTTTTTGCCCAGGGCTCAGGGGCCATTTCCCTTCTGAGAGATGAGTCAAAAGGGATAGAAGGGGCCGAAAGTGGTTCCACGGCGCGCGTTCCGCGCCAGTTCTCTGCTTGGGAACCGGCAGCCCACCACCGGTGGTGGCGTGGACGCTCTCATTTCTGTCAACGTGGTGGCTTCGCTCCGTCCGGCCCACAGCTCCTACAGCTCCAACCGCAGGTGAGGGACCAGGGTCGTGGACCGATGAGAAGCGGAGCGGCGAAGCTGGGGCCTGCTAGCGTGACTAGCAGACGGCTCTGCAGAGGCGGCAGAGCCCGATGACCCGGCTGAAGCCGCAATCTGGAACAGGGCCAGAGCAGCCACGGCCCTTGATGGGCAGGCCGCAGCCACGGTATGGCGCGCGGCAGAGGCGGGCGCGGACATCGGTGAGCAAGCCGCAGCTGGAACCATGAGCGAGGCAGAAGCGGCCGCGGGTGCTGCCAGGAAGGCCGCAGCCGGCACCGCAAACGTACCAGCGGCGGCCGCAGAATAGGCCGCAGCCAAGACCGAGGATGGAAGAACAGCGGCTGTCAGCAAGGAGGCCGCGGCGACAAACGGCCCAGCCTTTGCGGCGGACTGGAGCACGGTCGTGGCAGCGGCAGGCCGAGACAGGTAGGCCCCTGCCGGGGGGTGAAGTGCGGCAGGGATGGCCGCTAGTCCGCTCCGCGCCGGCAACGCGGGATGGGGCGACGCCGGACGCGGCGGCTCGGGGTCATTGACGAGGGCGTTGGTCGGCCCTGCGGGGGTCGCAGAGTCTCCGGGAGCATGGAGTGGGGGAACGGGACTGCCTGCAGGGCCGCCGGCCAAGCCGGGGGAATGCTCACCTGCCCCGGGGCCGCAGCTCTTTCCAGGCCGTCCCATCGTTCTCCCAGGGATCGGTGTGGGGAGTCGCTGTTCTCTGCGGCTCCCGGTCCCGTCATTGGAGGTCCGCTGTTGTCCTTCATCCCGCCGTCCGGCAGGACCAGCCTCCAGGCCCGATAGCTCCGCAGAGGGGGTCGGTAACAGTTCCCCCAGCGGCAGGCCCGAGTAGTCCAATTCAGCGCCAACCTCCTCCTGCCCTGTGGTCACCAGCGCTGGAGAGGCACAGTGCCTTTTTCGGGTTTTCCTCTGGTGATCCCAAACGCAGCCCCAATTGATATTCCACGCGGGCTCCATCTTGCGAAGCTTCTTTCCCGGTCCGGATCCTCTGATGGCAGCGATGATCCGGAACAAAGTCTCCAATTTATAATCCACAGGTCAACGATTTGTAATCCACAGGTGTTTGTAATCCACAGGCAGTTGTAATCCACAGAGGAACAGTCCAAGTCCTTCTAGGTTTCTTCAAACGCAGGCCTGCCGCGGAAGGTGTCGTATTAGCGGCGGCGATCCTGCCGACTACGCCAAATGTAGTAGGGGCTGGCCGGGCTAGGGGGGTGGACCACTGCTTACCAGACGAGGCAAAGATAAGACGGAGACAGCTTCCACTTGTAACAGTTCCAGATTTATTTGTCCTCCTGACGACCACCAAACACGCACAGCAGCTTCTTTACACCATTGTATCGCCAGGCCCGGGTACCTATTCTTCAGCTCCAGTCGCAGTAACGCACCTCGTGGATCTTTCACTGGGGACTGTCCTAGACCAACCTACCCCCAGCGCTTCACCTGCCCGAGGTCGTCTTCCAATCGGTACCCCCGGGGCCTCGTCTGTTCTGCGGTACGTCGAGTCAGGGTCTCCCCCCTGGCTGCCTCTTCTCCTTGCCTGTCCTGCAGTCCGTCGGGTCAGGGCCACCCCCCTGACTGTCTCTCCTTTGTCCGTCCCCCTGGCTGAGCTCTTCTCACTTTCTTCGTCTTCTTCTGAGCTCCTCCCGGGACTAGACTCTCCTGGAGCCCCGCCTTCTTCTATTTATCCCCTCTCTCACAGGGGAATTTCCCACCCGGGCTCCTATCTCCCCGCCCCCCATGACTAAGCGGATTCCTAAGCCCTAAGCTGATGTTAAGTCCTGTACTACTCTCCACTGCCATCTTGTGGTCATTTCACGTTACTGCACTCCCTTTTCTGTCTTTCCCTGCTGTTACCTTTCTAACCTGTCAATCTCTGTCACTAGTGCACAAACCGTCCCCTCCTTCTGCCAGTCATGTCTGTCCGTCAAGTCACCTTCCCCACACTGATAATAGATGTGGCAGTGCCAAGTGAGAGCAACATCAGAAAGAAGGAATATGAGAAGCTGGAGAAATACCAGGGCCTCAAAGGAGAACTGGAGAAGATGTGGAAGGTGAAGGCAACAGTGATCATTCCAGTGGTGATAGGAGCACTTGGAGCAGTGACCCCAAAGTTGGAAGAATGGCTACAGCAGATCCCAGGAGCAACATCTGAGCTCACTGTCCAGAAAAGTGCTTTGCTGGGAACAACTAAGATCCTGCACAGAACCCGCAAATTCCCAGTGGGGGTGAGAAGGAAGTTTATTTATATATATATATATATATATATATATATACACACACAGTACAGACCAAAAGTTTGGACACACCTCATAAAAAGAGTTTTCTTTGTTTTCAAGACTATGAAAATTGTAGATTCACTCTGAAGGCATCAAAACTATGAATTAACACATGTGGAATTATATAATTAACAAAAAAAGTGTGAAACAACTGAAATTATGTTTTATATTCTAGGTTCTTCAAAGTAGCCACCTTTTGCTTTGATTAATGCTTTGGACACTCTTGGCATTCTCTTGATGAGCTTCAAGAGGTAGTCACCGGAAATGGTCTTCCAACAGTCTTGAAGGAGTTCCCAGAGATGCTTAGCACTTGTTGGCCCTTTTGCCTTCACTCTGCGGTCCAGCTCACCCCAAACCATCTCGATTGGGTTCAGGTCTGGTGACTGTGGAGGCCAGGTCATCTGGCGTTGCACCCTATCATTCTCCTTCTTGGTCAAATAGCCCTTACACAGCCTGGAGGTGTGCTTGGGGTCATTGTCCTGTTGAAAAATAAATGATGGTCCAACTAAACGCAAACCAGATGGAATAGCATGCCGCTGCAAGATGCTGTTGTAGCCATGCTGGTTCAGAATGCCTTCAATTTTTAATAAATCCCCAACAGTGTCACCAGCAAAGCACCCACACCATCACACCTCCTCCTCCATGCTTCACGGTGGGAACCAGGCATGTAGAGTCCACCCGTTCACCTTTTCTGCGTCGCACAAAAACACGGTGGTTGGAACCAAAGATCTCAAATTTGGACTCATCAGACCAAAGCACAGATTTCCACTGGTCTAATGTCCAGTCCTTGTGTTCTTTAGCCCAAACAAGTCTCTTCTGCTTGTTGCCTGTCCTTAGCAGTGGTTTCCTAGCAGCTATTTTACTATGAAGGCCTGCTGCACAAAGTCTCCTCTTAACAGTTGTTGTAGAGATGTGTCTGCTGCTAGAACTCTGTGTGGCATTGACCTGGTCTCTAATCTGAGCTGCTGTTAACCTGCGATTTCTGAGGCTGGTGACTCGAATGAACTTATCCTCCGCAGCAGAGGTGACTCTTGGACGTCCTTTCCTGGGGCGGTCCTCATGTGAGCCAGTTTCTTTGTAGCGCTTGATGGTTTTTGCCACTGCACTTGGGGACACTTTCAAAGTTTTTCCAATTTTTCGGACTGACTGACCTTCATTTCTTAAAGTAATGATGGCCACTTGTTTTTATTTACTTAGCTGATTTTTTCTTGCCATATATGACACAGTATTTTCAGTTGTTTCACACTTTTTGGTTAATTATATAATTCCACATATGTTAATTCATAGTTTTGATGCCTTCAGAGTGAATCTACAATTTTCATAGTCATGAAAATAAGGAAAATTCTTTGAATGAGAAGGTGTGTCCAAACTTTTGGTCTATACTGTGTGTGTGTGTGTGTATATATATATATATATACACACACACAATACCGTTCAAAAGTTTAGAGTCACTTAGAACTTTGCTTATTTTTTAAAGAAAACCACAGTTTTTTCCAATGAAGCTAACATTAAATGATTCAGAAATACACTCTATACATTGTTAATGTGGTAAATGACTATTCTAGCTACAAATGTCTGGTTTGTAATGCAATATCTTCATAGGACCCCCAGAGGAAGGCTTTTTTGGCAAAACGTGCGTTGGGGCTGACACCATCACCCACGGGTGGTAATACCTGCTTGCACCTGTCTTGTTTGCCTATGAACTAGCTGTATGTTGTTTATGTATTAACACCATGTTGTCATGGGGCTCTTGATATTATCATACATATAGCACCAACTAGATGTTAATGGTATGTGCAGCCTCCTTATAGCTTATTTGTGGGTAGTGGTGCCATTTTTGTGGTTTCTCACTTTTTAAGGTCTTGTCTTTTTTAATATTTTTCTATGTGTGTTTACCTAAATAAACTTTACATGTCTTTTTTTGTAAGTTTGGTTTCTGTGTACATTTACTTAACTATTATCTCTACCTCAGGCCAAACTTGTCATTGTTACTTCTTACTGTCACTTCTATATCCCCAGGTAAGAATCAGATTATTCTGGATCTAAAATCACCTAAATCTGACATCGGTATCATTCACCATTGGACCTGGACATACTCAAGTGAGTACCATCTGTCCAGGTATCAGCTTGCTACCTTTTCTATTGGTCAGTACAATCCTAAAAATTCTTACTACTTTATCCAGCAGTTTTTCCTATATCCGGATCACCAAACAGAGTGAAACATCCCTGACATCATGTATCACCTCTGACCTTGGGTTCCTTCTCACACCATTAAGTGAGTATCCGTGTAATCAGATTTTTTTTTTCTCAGTTAGCGCGGTGAATCCTTTTCAACTTTTGGGCTATTACTAGCACTTTTTTCCCATCCAGCTTGTCCTATTGCAAGACGATTGTGAACACCGCAGCAGGGTTTTTATACTTTCCTTCATTAAATAAGATATGATGGGTATATGGGCACGGGCCTATGGGATGATGGATATGTATCTCGTATCTCGTATATCGTATCTCGTATCTCGTATCGTATCGTATCTCGTTTGGTGGGCTGAAATTTTCACATACCCCCAGACCTGAGAACAGACAGGGTGGAGGTGTTGGTTTGCTCCTTTCATCACAATGTGCTTTCCAGGTCATCCCCCCCGGTTCCCTCACTTACATTTCCTTCCTTTGAAGTCCACGCCGTCAGACTCTTTAAGCCCTTCTCCTTACGAGTGGCGGTCGTTTATCGCCCTCCAGGCTCCTCCCGCCAGTTTCTAGACCACTTCACCACCTGGCTTACTCACTTTCTGTCCTGTGACATCCCCACCCTCATCATGGGAGACTTTAACATCCCCATCAATGATCCGCTCTCCCAGTCTGCCTCTCATCTTCTTTCTCTAACTTCTTCATTCGGCCTCTCACAGTTTACTAATTCTCCTACACATGAGGACGGGAATACTCTGGACCTGGTTTTCTCCCATCCCGGCTCGCTGCACGACTTTACTAATTCACCTCTCCCGCTCTCGGACCACAACCTTCTTTCCTTCTCTGTCAAGAATTGTCTCCTCACCCGGGACACCCCCACTTACCACACTTATCGGAATACACGTACCATTAATACCCAACAGCTTAGGGACAATCTCCACACATCTTTAGCCCCCATCTCCACCCTCTCCTGTCCAGACATAGCATTGTCACACTTCAATAATACACTGAAGAATGCCCTAGATGAAGCAGCACCTTCTATACGCAGAAAGACCCGACACAGACAAAGGCAGCCCTGGCACACAACGCAAACACGCTCTCTTCAGCGCTGCTCGAGGTGTGCAGAGCGGCAGTGGAGAAAATCTCTCTTAGCAGAAGACTTCATCCACTATAAGTTCATGCTCAAAACCTATAACTCTGCCCTTCATCTGGCCAAACAATCCTACTTCACCACCCTCATCACCTCACTATCCAACAACCCAAGACGACTTTTTGAAACCTTAAACTCCATCCTGAAACCTAAAGTACAGGCCCCCATCACCAACCTCAGCGGTGAGGATCTGGCCACTTATTTCCTAGAAAAAATCAACCACATCCATCAGGATATCTCAGCCCTATCTCCTCAGTGCCTGGATCCCCTTCCCTGCCGCACCTCAAGCTCACTAGACATCTTTGAGCCTGTTTCAGAAGAAGAAGTTTCCAAGCTCCTCGCTTCTGCTCGGCCTACAACCTGCAACAGTGACCCTATTCCTTCACAGCTCCTGCAGTCTCTCTCACCAGTGGTCACCACTCACCTGACTAAAATATTTAACCTCTCTCTTTCTTCAGGTATATTTCCCTCCTCATTTAAACATGCCATCATAACCCCTTTACTTAAAAAGCCATCCCTGGACCAGAACTGCACTGCTAACTACAGACCTGTCTCTAACCTTCCCTTCATCTCTAAACTCCTGGAACGCCTGGTCCACTCCCGTCTAATCGCTATCTCTCGGATAACTCTCTTCTCGACCCCTTACAATCTGGTTTCCGCTCTTTACACTCTACTGAAACTGCCCTCACTAAAGTCTCTAATGATTTAATAACAGCTAAATCGAAAGGTCATTGCTCCCTGCTGATTCTCCTGGATCTCTCTGCCGCATTTGACACTGTGGATCACCAGCTCCTCCTCACTATGCTCCGCTCTATAGGCCTCAAGGACACAGCCCTCTCCTGGTTCTCCTCCTACCTCTCTGAATGCTCCTTCACTGTATCTTTTTCCGGCTCCTCTTCCTCTCCTCGTCCTCTTACTATCGGGGTCCCGCAGGGCTCAGTCCTAGGCCCCCTCCTCTTCTCTTTATACACTGCCCCTATTGGACAAACAATCAGCAGATTTGGGTTCCAGTATCATCTCTATGCTGATGACACCCAATTATACACTTCTTCCCCTGACATCACCCCTACCCTAATTCAAAATACCAAGGATTGTCTGTCTGCTGTCTCTAGCATCATGTCCTCCCTCTATCTGAAACTAAATCTCTCTAAAACTGAACTTCTTGTGTTTCTCCCCTCTACTAACCTCACTCTACCTAACATCGAAATAACCCTGGAGGGTTCAACCATAACTCCCAAGCAGCATGCCCGCAGTCTTAGGGTCATATTCGACACTGAACTTTCCTTTACTCCGTACATCCGATCACTCAGTCGCTCTTGTCACCTGCATCTTAAAAACATCTCCAGAATCCGACCTTTTCTCACCTTTGAAACTGCTAAGACTCTTACTGTCGCTCTTATTCATTCTCGTCTGGACTACTGCAACTCTCTTCTGATCGGTCTCCCTCTTACCAAACTTTCTCCTCTCCAATCCATCTTGAATGCGGCAGCCAGGGTCATATTTCTGTCCAGCCGCTTCACCGATGCCTCCATCTTGTGCCAGTCATTACACTGGCTACCTATTCGCTACAGGGTCCAGTATAAACTCATCTCTCTCACCCACAAAGCACTCCACTGTTCTGCACCGCCTTATATCTCCTCTCTCATCTCTGTCTATCGCCCTACACGTGCCCTCCGTTCTACAAATGACCTAAGACTAACATCCCCCGTAATCCGAACCTCGCACCTCCGTCTCCAAGACTTCTCTCGTGCTGCTCCAGCTCTCTGGAATGCACTTCCCCAGACGATCAGACTGATACCTAGCCCTGACCTATTCAAGCGCGCTTTGAAAACCCATCTCTTCAAAGAAGCCTATCACATCAACTACTCAGCAAGCTAACTTTGCCCTGTTCCCTCCTTCCAAATATTATTCTGAATCTGCACCCTACTATTCATCTGTCTCCACACCCTTCATGTACATGATAACTGCACTTGATACTTGTCTATTGCACTTAAACACACGGGCTGATGACCGGATCATGCAGCTTTATATGAAAATCCCTATTATAATTGCCTGACCTGAATTAACAAGCATTTCTCACCTACTGTGTCCACCCATTTCCTTGTAGATTGTAAGCTTGCGAGCAGGGACCTCACTCCTAATGTCATTGTTTGAATTGTCTTAACTTGTATTGAATTTATTGTCTGTACATGTCCCCGCTTAATTGTAAAGTGCTGCGGAATATGTTGGCGCTATATAAATAAAAATTATTATTATTATTATTATTATTATTATTATGTATGATGGGTATATGGGCACGGGACTATGGAATGGAGGATAATTATAATTTGCTATAACTAACCACAGTTAGTTACTATGCCTGGGCAGCGCCGGGCTCTTCAGCTGTTATATATATATATATATATATATATATATATATATATATATATATATATATATATATATATATACAGTGGGGCAAAAAAGTATTTAGTCAGTCAGCAATAGTGCAAGTTCCACCACCTAAAAAGATGAGAGGCGTCTGTAATTTACATCATAGGTAGACCTCAACTATGGGAGACAAACTGAGAGAAAAAAATCCAGAAAATCACATTGTCTGTTTTTTTTTCATTTTATTTGCATATTATGGTGGAAAATAAGTATTTGGTCAGAAACAAGCAATCAAGATTTCTGGCTCTCACAGACCTGTAACTTCTTCTTTAAGAGTCTCCTCTTTCCTCCACTCATTACCTGTAGTAATGGCACCTGTTTAAACTTGTTATCAGTATAAAAAGACACCTGTGCACACCCTCAAACAGTCTGACTCCAAACTCCACTATGGTGAAGACCAAAGAGCTGTCAAAGGACACCAGAAACAAAATTGTAGCCCTGCACCAGGCTGGGAAGACTGAATCTGCAATAGCCAACCAGCTTGGAGTGAAGAAATCAACTGTGGGAGCAATAATTAGAAAATGGAAGACATACAAGACCACTGATAATCTCCCTCGATCTGGTGCTCCACGCAAAATCCCACCCCGTGGGGTCAGAATGATCACAAGAACGGTGAGCAAAAATCCCAGAACCACGCGGGGGGACCTAGTGAATGAACTGCAGAGAGCTGGGACCAATGTAACAAGGCCTACCATAAGTAACACACTACGCCACCATGGACTCAGATCCTGCAGTGCCAGACGTGTCCCACTGCTTAAGCCTGTACATGTCCGGGCCCGTCTGAAGTTTGCTAGAGAGCATTTGGATGATCCAGAGGAGTTTTGGGAGAATGTCCTATGGTCTGATGAAACCAAACTGGAACTGTTTGGTAGAAACACAACTTGTCGTGTTTGGAGGAAAAAGAATACTGAGTTGCATCCATCAAACACCATACCTACTGTAAAGCATGGTGGTGGAAACATCATGCTTTGGGGCTGTTTCCCTGCAAAGGGGCCAGGACGACTGATCCGGGTACATGAAAGAATGAATGGGGCCGTGTATCGTGAGATTTTGAGTGCAAACCTCCTTCCATCAGCAAGGGCATTGAAGATGAAACGTGGCTGGGTCTTTCAACATGACAATGATCCAAAGCACACCGCCAGGGCAACGAAGGAGTGGCTTCGTAAGAAGCATTTCAAGGTCCTGGAGTGGCCTAGCCAGTCTCCAGATCTCAACCCTATAGAAAACCTTTGGAGGGAGTTGAAAGTCCGTGTTGCCAAGCGAAAAGCCAAAAACATCACTGCTCTAGAGGAGATCTGCATGGAGGAATGGGCCAACATACCAACAACAGTGTGTGGCAACCTTGTGAAGACTTACAGAAAACGTTTGACCTCTGTCATTGCCAACAAAGGATATATCACAAAGTATTGAGATGAAATTTTGTTTCTGACCAATTACTTATTTTCCACCATAATATGCAAATAAAATGAAAAAAAAACAGACAATGTGATTTTCTGGATTTTTTTTTCTCAGTTTGTCTCCCATAGTTGAGGTCTACCTATGATGTAAATTACAGACGCCTCTCATCTTTTTAAGTGGTGGAACTTGCACTATTGCTGACTGACTAAATACTTTTTTGCCCCACTGTATATATATATATATGCAGCACGGTGGCTCAGTGGTTAGCACTGTTTCTTTGTAGTACTGTGGACCTGGGTTCAAACACCAGCAAAGACAATATCTGCAAGAAGTTTGTATGATCTCCTCATGTTTGCTTGGGTGTCCTCCGGCTTGTGATCCCCAGTGGCGACAGTGATGATGATGTCTGTAAAGTGCTGTGGTATTAAGGGCATCATATAAGCGAGTAAGGCCGGGGTCACACTTGCGAGAAACGTCATACGAGTCTCGCTTCTCAATACCTGGCACTCGAACCAGAGTGTGCGGCTGCACGTATTTCTGTGCAGCTGAGCGCTCTGGTCCCGAGTGACGTCGGCAATGCCGGGTATCGAGACGTGAGACTCGTGTGAGTTTCTCACAAGTGTGACCCCGGCCTAAAACAAATATCGCCTAAAATTCTGACCCTAGTGAACACACTGCTGCTCCTTTAATTGCTGCCTCGCTAGGCTGATGTGTACTAGAGGTTGACGTATGTATAGGAATTAATTAGAAAATAAGGTTTTGCCTAATATTTAGGTTTTTTAGCAATACTTCCGTCTTCAATTACCAAAGAAGAATGAATGCTCAAAGCCCTTTAGGTGTAGAATTACATTAGTGAGACACTTGACATTTTCACGTTTACAATTTGACAAATTAATTTTTTCAAAATCGAAAATTACTTCTTTCTGCAAATACCTAAACGTTCTACTTATAGAAAATCCATAACATCACCTTTAGTCACTGCTTGATCCCAAATAGCGCCATGTCTATACGTCTTCATATTCCCCAACAACGGAGGCGGATGAGTGTGGTTATCCAGTTCTCCTCCCAATGTCAGAGTTGCACACGATGACTGAGAGATAATATTCCAGAGGAGATTCGGCATTAGTGGAGAGAGGCAGCTTTGCATTCATGATGTGTGAGACATCGCTGACGTGGCATGTCCTGTTGTCAGGGATAGATAAGAGGCAGTGGTCAGGGCGAGAGAAAACTCATCAACAAACTAGTGTTCAGGATTGATAAGGAGTGAGCCAGAAAGTATTCACACGGCCAGGAGTGAGGGTTTAAAATGAAATTATTTCTCAAGAATACATCTCAATGCCATTACCAATAGTAAAAACATAATGCATTGCGGAAAGTCCATCTGCAGCGCCATCTTTACTCTCTAACCGTTGACAGTTTTCTACAAAAGAACGGCACTATATTTAACTGTTCATATAATAAAATATTAAAAGCAACCTGTCACCAGTTTCATACCTTATAAACCCTGCCCATCACCTTTTAAAGTATGTAACAAGAGTTCCTGTAGCCCCTTTTTACCCTCACACCTTCGACAAATTCTTTGATTAATGACCCATGCTGCATGTAAATTGCATGATCCATTCCGATGGATGTCTCTAGATTGCAACCAGTGCCGCCCTAGTCCCTTCATATGCTGCCTATTCCACCATGATGGAAGAGGATGAGGTCTCCTGCATCATTCACCCAATGATGTAGATGTCATCCACTTCCATCAAGTCAGGAGAAATAAGTTTGAAAGGACTGGGGCTGCGTGGAGCACAATCTGGATTTGCCCATCAGACCAGACTGCTCAACGAGTAACAGAGATGAGCAATTTGGTTCCCCAGAGTTCCGGCTGGTCTTCCATTGAAGCTGATCTTTATTTTTACCCCCAACATACTTGGTTTGGCATCTTGGTCCCTTTGGCGGTTACTAGACAACAATGTTGTGATGCATGTCATGACGTTCCATTAGGCCAGCAAGAATCAAATTGGTTATCACTAGTGAGTAAAATATCGCACATGGGACTGTGCTATGCTGACACAGCTAAGGCTCCATTTTCATCTGCATCATGACTTCTGCTCATAATGGAAGCCATATCCCACATTCATCGTACAATAGTGCCCGACTGACTGTAATTACTTAGCGATCTCCCATGGTTCTGCAATATCAGAAAAAAGGAAACTGAAGAATGCTCCTTGCTTGGCTACAAGGCTGCATCCACATGTTATTTTTTCAATGTCCAACCTTAAATCTCCTAACTCTAGCGAGCAGCCTGATAGGAATATACGACGATGTAAGTTGGGGTCAGGCGATTGGCGGTCGGCCTTGACCAAACACAGATTCGAATCACGGACCTGTGACTGCACTGTACGGAAGTTTCTATAAAAATATTAAAACAACCAGATCTTCCTTAGCACAGAGATCGGAGAACTAGAGTGTAATGATGAAACTAGTAATCGTAAGGTAGTATGCTCACCTTGTATGGATGTGCAACTGATAGGTGCATACAGGTGTAGTACAGCTCACCTTGGTTGAGGATTTCGATGATTCTCAGTACAGAAATGTCACTTGTGGACAAAGGCTGAATAAGAAATAGAAGACTTTCCAGCTAATTCTTGATCAAAATATTTCAAAAACTTTTATTCCATATTGTAAAAATTTGAAAAATAAATGTTTCAGCTCACCCCTTAGCGTCCTCCGGATAGCAGGATCCGCACCATCACACTGAGCCACCCTGACCTGGCAGATACAAGTCCAAACACACAGTAACCTCCAGCGATCTAAGGCAGGAAGGTGGTTGTAACATGCTCTTTTAATGAAAAGAAATAAAGGAATAATTTTTATAACCACCTTCCTGCCTGAGATCTCTGGAGATCACTATTTGGTTTGATATTGTAAAAACTGGTACTCATAATAAATCCAAGCATGATGTTCCTCCAACATGTTTCAGACTAAAAAAAAGTTCTTAATCATGATTTAGATTAAAAAAGTCCATGGTGAAGGACTTTTTTTTTGGTCTGAAACACGTAGAAAACTACATTATACTTGGATTTGTTGTATTTATTTGTGCTATTTGGAATAATAGTTTTTTAAATATTTTAATCACAAAACATCAGGAAAATCTTTTATTTGTTATGAAAGTGATAGGTACAACACTATCCACAGTGGAGAGTGATTAAAGTTTCAGCTTCTGCGGTCCCCGTAATCTGGCTTGGTTGCCAAATCTCTGGTCAACCAGCATGTACGGTACATATTATATAAAATAAAATGATATGGGAGAATCTAAAAGTGCTGCTGAAACAGTCCAGACAACATAGGATCATGTAACAAATAATTGCATTTCATAAAAGTAGGCTACGCAGGCCGCACAGTCTACCTTTATTAAGTACATTTATATTTTAACGTATCTTACGTTGTCTGGACTGTATCAACAATGCTTTTAGATATTTTTTCATAATATTCTTTATTTTGTATTATTTATACATGTTCCTCCCTTGTGTGGCGGTACAATTGCCCTGGCACCAAAGCCGTTAAGCCAAAAGACTTTCCTCAAGCTATGGTATAGTCAAGAAAAAAAAAAGTCCCACCTCAGTCAATGAGTCCAAACAGCAATGAAGTTAGCGTAGGTAATCCACTGGGGATATGTTCTTTTTTATAGCAAGCCATTCTCAAGCTGGCATGTTAGTGAGAGCTATATCAATGCTGAAACACTTAAGCAAACACACATACACGAATGCATATCCCCGCCCCGATGACCTTATATCCAATAAGTTTGAAGAAAGGAAGAAAAAAACAAACAAGTTTTTGCACAATCACCTTAACTCTTTCTCCACCAGACTTCTGTAAGGCCACTTTCACACTGCAATACTGTAATCAGCAGAACTTGTGATCCAGCAGTGGAAAATAAGCCGAATTGAAACTATAACTTATATTTTGGCCCCTTCTGTGCATGCATTTCTATGCAGATGAACGCTCTGATCCGAGTGCCGGCGGCAGTGCGGGGTATTGACGTGCGAGACTCGTCCACAAACCCTGCCGGGACGCCCATTTTCATTTAGACTTCCAGGGCATGGCAGATGAGTACCTTACCCACGGCTACTGCCCTGCGCCGCGTTACAGTTCATGGCCTGATTATTAAAGTATGTAGTGTCTGAAACACTGGAGCGTCTCAGAGAAAGATATACCTGGCTGTAATTGAAAACCTCAAAAAGAGGAAAAAAATCCTCCAAAAAATTCAGATACAAACCAGACAGGCCCAAATACTTCTGCACTAATACAAGGTGCTGTGGACCCAAGGAAAATGGCAACTGCAAAGGTGCATAAATACCAAATGAAACAGCCAGCCTACAATCAGGGATTGGCCGTGTGGTACCCCAGTGCAGAAGAAATAATCCGCATGTGGCAGTGTTCACACAGGGAATGCAGGGCTTCTGGCTCACAACCTCTTAGTAACACCATACATGCCATTTTACTTGGATCCGCTGCACCCTGTATTAGTGCAGATGCATTTAGGCCTGTCTGGCTGTAATTGAGCAGCAAGGCTCTGATTGATGCTGCCCGTGGTTTGGGCAGTTTGAATCATAGGACAGGTCCCCTTTAATGTTCTAGCTATAAGATGCTTTATTGCTTTTACTATAATTCTAGCAGCCACCACTAGGGGATGCTCACCGCTAGTAATTTCCTTAGTGTAAACTGTATAAATCAATATAGATACCATAGACCCCTTCTAAAAGGCCCAATGCATTTGGGTGACTTTGTCTATGTAATCTAATGCTGCACAAATTCCAGAGATTACCCGTTGACTAAAGGTACTGTCACACTTACCAATGTACCAGCGATCCCGACCAGCGATATGACGCGGTCAGGATCGCTGGTGCATCGCTAAGTGGTGGCTAGTGAGCTGCCACACAGGCAGATCTCACCAGTGACATCGCTGGGGACGGGGGTCGCTACTTACCTGTCACACCAGGCGATCCTGCGTCCTCCCGCCCGGCTCCACGCGTCGCTCGTCTCTCCACAGGAAGCGCCGCAGGAAGCTGACGACGAGAAACGGTCCAGGATGTTCTCGCGCGATCAGCGATAACCAGCGGGGGAGCGGGTCGTAGGTAAGTATCAGACATAGCGATATCGCTTAGTGTGACAGTACCTTTACTATAATAGATTTACTATCTTTCATCAGACTAGGAGACACATTTTCACTGATTCACAGTCCTATGTATCTAGGTTTCTACATCTCCCCTATGACATCACACAAACTGCACACCAACAAGATATGTTTTCCTAATATCTCCCAACTTTGAAAGATAAGAAAGAAGGACACATACTGCACAGCACGACATGCAGTTTTTATTTTCCACAAAGCCACTTCCCAAGTATCGCCCAGTCGTTTAGATCTTTATAGACGCCCACACAGAAGTATTACTCCTAGAGAAGCCCATTAGCATTCCCACATAGTACAATACCCCTTCTATGGCTCCTCACACAGTATGAGACCACTAACTTTCCTTCACTCTCACAGTATGATACTCCCATAGACCCCCACACACAGTATGATGCCCCCAAAGCGCGCCCACGTACTTACAATTGCTCATTTTGCCTTTCTACCCAGATAATTCTTCTCTTTTCTCTGCACTGTGTAGAAACAAGAAGTCTCTTTTCCCTGCATGAGTCATCCCCCTTGTCAACTACTGACCCATTTGCACTGTTTCTCCCTCCTGTCAGGGACTTTGCAGTGATATTGGATTGTAGTTCTAATGATGACTCATAAAGGGAAAAGAGAGACTCCCTGTTTCTACATAGAGCTTAGAAGGATTCAGCTGGTCAGTTATTAATCACGTGATGTCAAAGACCTAATGGGAAAAAGAATAATTAACTGGGTAGAAAGGCAAAGTGAGCAATTGTAAGAACACAGTGCTGTATAATATGGTGACTGCTATGTATGTAGAGGATTCAAATTTTGATGCGAGTGCTTCTTTAAGGTAATTCCCAGGTTCCAGAGCTCGAACCGTGGGATCGTGGGTTTTCCCAGTGGTCGAATCCCCAGCAATCAGTAAGTTATTTCCTAATCTATGGATAGGAGTTAATGCAATATTTTAGGATGATTAACCCTTTAATGGGTAAACCGCTTTTCCACAATTCTTCATAGCTCAATTTCCAAAACTGCTTCAAAAATATATAACTTAATGAAATTGTTACTGATGACCTCAAATTTCTGTCATGGATTCTAGAACAAGTACCCTTCGGATTTTTAATAATTTGTATTTACTCTGTGTTAAAATATACTTAGGCATACAGTATATATCTACTGTACATCAATGTCATAAAGGCACAGAGGCTGCAACGTGAATTTTCAAAAAAAAAGGTCAAAGATTGTTTTTTTAAAAAAAAAAAAAAAAAAAATCTGTCTATGGATAATGGGAAATCTAACAATCCAGCCGTTTTTACCACTAGATGGCACACTTGAAACATTTCAAAAAAATCCTTGCATCACTGAGCAAAAACCCCCCAAAATCTGATAGTGAGAGCGTTGCTCATGACAAAGAATATTTTTTTTAAAAAACTACGTTTTTATCCAAAATTAGATGAAATCTGGTTATTAACCCACCGAGAAAGTTCCTTTTTCCTTAAACTAGGGTTACCTCTAAATCATATAGCAAATCCTCAATTTCATGATAAACCAAGTCTGAACTAAACCCTGCACCTCTGCCCTGTGTCTCCATCGCCACTTACAAATCTGGAGAGGTAGAATGTCTGCACATAAATTTAGGCACATTTTCTCTACCAACATCTGAGTACCTGAATAGCTCTGTGATAAGATGCGTGCGGTAATATATGTGCCGCAGGTTCAGGTCTAATGGTTTATTGATCTAGTGATTTATTACATCATATGTTAACATTCAGCAAGCCTGACATCTGCAGTAAATATCTTGTAGCTATACTGATATATGCAAAAGGATAATGGCGCAATATAGAATTTCAATAATGAATCGCAGCATCGTGGAAGATGATTAATCTAGAAGCAGAATGCAGATATTCATATGTGAAAAATCACATAATATACAGCTGGCATATCAGATAAATTATCAGTGAATATTAAGCTGCAGTGGAATGAGAATGCCATATATTGCCTCATCACATGCCATAAATACAGTAAAGCAAAACCAAAAAAATGAGCCGGAGCATAAGTTGGTATGCATGTAATATGTAAGAGCTCGTTCAGACCGTTGCCAATTAACAGAAAAAAAACCTAAAATCTACGATAAAAAAATGAGCATATACCCTGTGTGACAGGGTCAATGGCACTGTATGTGAAGGGAGATATACGTCATCAAGCTTGCTTTCTTCCGTGATCTGATACCCATAAGTTTCTCTCCAGCATGCTATGTGCTGAAGAGGATAACCAGCCGCTATTAGGCACTGGGTTTTTGTGAGTAGGTGATAGATACGGGTGAACACACCTACTCACTAAATCTCCACCTCAAGGGTGTGGCTGGGGAGATAAAAATTCAGCCACTGTTTTTTGTCTCTGTTTTGTGTTTGGAGAGGAAAGTCTCCCGAGGTGGCTCCAGGAGGAGCTGAGGACTTTGAATGCTCCCTGCAGGTGAATCTTGCAGGAAAAAGGACTCTATTGCTCATTGTCTTTGGTTTTTTTTTGCCATTAGACCAGGAAGGCCATGTTTACTTTGTTCAGCCCTGCTATGGTTTATGCTGTGCGCTAATAAACCAGCAGGAGACTTAGGGTCCCGTTTCACTTAGCGACACACCAGCGATCCCGACAACGATGCGACCTGGCAGGGATCACTGGTGCGTCGCTAAATGATCACTAGTAGGCTTCCAAACAGGCAGATCTCTTCAGCGATGCGCGCTGGCCAGTGGGACGCCTACGCCGAAAAAATGACCCAGGACATTCCTGCACGATCAGCGATATCCAGTAGGGGGGCCGGTCGCTGCTGCGTGTCACATGTAGCGAGATCGCAGGCAAGGTCACTGTTGCGTCACAAAATTGGTGATTAGCGCTCTCGCTATGTGAGACAAGGACTTTACACAAGAAGCATTCCTGTGTCTACCTCTGCAAGCAGCCGAGTGAGACAACCCCTCACACCTGTAATAAGTAAGTGAATAGCAATCGTACATGTAAATAACATAGGGAGCTTGGTTAAAATTATTTCAATCAAGAAAGCATAAAAGCCATCTCACCGCAACAAGGTGTACCCAGTCTAGACAGTCCTATCCTCTACTCGTCTACTATTAAAACTTCACCCTGGGTCAGCCAACCTCAATGTAGATGGGGCAGAGAAAGACAGGTAAATACAGTAAAGTGAAAAAGTTTTAGGCAGGTATGGAAAAATGAATCCCAATATTTGGCCAAAAATAAATAAAGGCACTTCTACATAACAACAAAACCTATAGACAAAAGAAGCGAACGCCCAATAAACAGTTTATACCTTTATTAATTTATAAAAAAGACAACACACAAATATATTAAAACGAGAATAAACGCAGAGTTATGTCATTCAGGGAATAGTACACATTTTAAAGGTTATAATATCAATAAAATTCCCTGGTGCAATATAAATCAAAAATTGAGCACAGCGAGAGGTCAGAAAAACCAAAGAACACTGTGTATAAGGCCGGGGTCAAACTTGCGAGAAAACTCACACGAGTCTCGTGCCTCAATACCCGGTACTGCTGCCGGTACTCATGACTGGAGTGTGTGGCTGCATGTATTTCTATGGTTCCTCTGAATATAAAAAAGACCTAGTGCCTAGGCTAGTGGTCATAATTAGAAAGTGCAGTGCAATCACAAAATAGCTTGTCATTCCTCTATAATAAAAAGACCGAGTGGCTACACATAATAAATGCGCTAATAACAAGCCATGTTAAATATCATATCATGCACAAACAGAGGAACCAAAGTAATAGAAACTTGAAAGATCAAAAAAGTAAATGAGGTAGACCTTTATGACAATAGTGTGAAACCCCAACGCGCGTTTCGCATTTAGCTTCTTCCTGAGGGAGATTCTTCCTAGGTATGGAAATATACTGCAAAGTCAGAATGATTCAAAAACAGAAGTGTTCATAGTTTATTGTCATCAACTAACAAAATGCAACGTGAATGAACAAAAGAGAAATCTAAATCACATCAATATTTGGTGTGACTGCCCTTCGCCTTCAAGACATCCTCAATTCTCTCGATACACTAATACATAGTTTTTGAAGGAATTTGGCAGAGAGGTTCTTCCAAACATCTTGCAGAAATAACCACAGATTTGTGGATGGCGCTTGTGCAAATCCTTCTGTCTCCTCATGTAATCCCAGACAAAATGGATGATGTTGGGATCAGGGCTCTGTGGGGCCATATAATCACTTCCAGGACTACTTGTTGTTCTTTATGCTGTAGATCAGGGGTCCCGTACCTGTGGCTTGGGAGTCACATGTTGCTCGCGGGCCCATGATGTGTGGTTCGCGGCTGTCTGCCAGTTTGGTGCTTTAACACCAAGTCCAGAAAACAGCTATGAAGAGTAGGTCTTCAGATGGTGATTGTTCTCAGTAGCCCTGCACAAGAAAGCACATCTGGGTGCATAAGTACTGGCCATGGCAATGGAGAAATAAACATAGTAAACTGGAGAAAGGATGAGGAGTGCTTGAAGCAATAGTGTAGTGGGAGTGTTTGATGTGTACACTATGTGGCGGTAATAAATTCACTTTTTTCTCTGTTGCTGTTGTCTTTTTCATATTTTTGGATTACTTTCATGGAGTTGTTCCACCCGTATGGCAATGTGCGCAAGGCATTCTTGTTGATAGCAGGTGATAGGGAGTTCAGCCTCCATTATATGATTTTATTTCAACACCTGGATGTAAGTAGTATGCTGCCTATAAGGCAGGGAGAACAAGGTCTGTGTGTGATTGTCAGGGAGAAACTTTGGCAGTCATTATAATGGTAATGGGGGTCTCTCAGTATAGCTATTAACAGAACTCTGCAAAGGAATACGTGGATTTCGTCCGCGCTGCCCAAATGATGAAATTCCAGAACGTTAATAAGGTTTGACAGTGGTTTATTCTACGCGTTTCAAGGTTTTTTGCAACCTCTTCTTCAGGAAATACCACCTGGAAACAGTATTTAAAGGCTTCCACTGACTGGTGTCCGGTGGTTGGGACCCGGTCCTTGTCTGCTTGTCTGCCCTTATTCACACAGACGTCAACTTTGACACATGATAAGGTTATTAATACTAGACAGTGTAGGACCGCCCCGACCGCAGAGTCACCTTGTCGATGGTGGGACGGCTTTTATGCTATGTTTGATCAAATACAGTATTACTAAGAACTCTGTATGATTTAAATGCACTTTTGCTTTTCACTTATTTAACCCCTTTCCTACAATGGACGTACTATTCCATCCATGTGACCTGGGACCTAAGTCCCAAGGACGGGATAGTACGTCTAGTGCGATCAGCGGCGCCCACGTGGTGAGCGCCGCTGATCGCAGCCGGGTGTCAGCTGATTATCACAGCTGACACCCGGCACAATGTGTCAGGGGCGGTCACGGACCTCCCCCAACACGTTAACCCCTTGCACACCGCGATCATACACGATCGCGGTGTTTCGGGGGTTAAGGGGAAGCATCGGCAGGGAGGGGGCTCCCTCCGTGCTTCCCTGAGCCCCCCACGGCAGCGCAATGTGCAGCGCTGCTGCGGGGGTCTCTTTCCCTACAGGCCCCCGAATCCAATATGGCGGCGGGGACCTCCAGGGGCCTGCAGGAAGCTGGCTTCCTCACTGCCCGCAGAGCGCAGGCATGAGGAAGTCTGCAGCAGTGCCTGTGACAGATCGCTGATCTGTCACAGCGATCTGTGATGTGACAGATCAGCGATCTGTCACATGACAGTTATGTCCCCCCTGGGACATTGTAATAAGGTAAAAAAAAAAAAAAGTGTAAAAATAATTTAAAAAAAAATCGCTAAATAAATTAAAAAAAAAATATTCCCCAATAAATTCATTTTTTGGAAATAAAAAAAAAACAATAAAAGTACACATATTTGGTATCGCCGCGTTCGTAACAACCCACCCTATAAAACTGTCCCATAAGTTAACCCCTTAAGCGAACCCCTTAAACAATAAAAATAAAAAACGAAGCAAAAAATAGTGATTTATTATCATACCGCCGAACAAAAAGTGCAATAACGCGCGATCAAAAAGACGCATATAAATATCCATGGTACCACTGAAAACATCATCTTGTCCCGCAAAAAGGAGCCATCATACAGCATCATCAGCGAAAAAATAAAAAAGTTATAGCTCGCAGAATAAAGCGATGCAAAAATAATTATTTTTTATATAAAATTGTTTTCATTGCATAAAAGCGCCAAAACATAAAAAAATGACATAAATGAGGTATCGCTGTAACCGTACTGACCCGAAGAATAAAACCGCTTCATCAATTTTATCGCACGCGGAACGGCGTAAGCGCACCACCCAAAAGAAATTCATGAAACGCTGGTTTTTGTAAATTCTGCGTCCCAAAAAACGAAATAAAAAGCGATCAAAAAATGTCACATGCCCGAACATGGTACCAATAAAAACATCAACTTGTCCCGCAAAAAATAAGACCTCACATGACTCGGTGGGTCAAAGTATGGAAAAATTATAGCTCTCAATATGTGGTGATGCAAAAACTATTTTTACAATAAAAATTGTCTTTTAGCGTGTGACAGCTGCCAAATATAAAAACCGCCATAAATAGTAAATCAAACCCCCCGTTATCACCCCCTTAGTTAGGGAAAAATAATCAAATTAAAAGAAAATGTATTTATTTCCATTTTCCCACTAGGGTTAGGGCTAGGGTTAGGGCTAAGGTTAGGGTTAGGGCTAGGGTTAGGGTTAGGGGTGTGTTGGGGTTAGGGTTGGAGTTATAATTGGGGGTTTCCACTATTTGCGCACATCAGGTGCTCTCCAAACGCAACATGGCGTCTGATCTCAATTCCAGCCAATTCTGCGTTGAAAAAGTCAAATGGAGCTCCTTCCAAGCTCTGCCATGCACCCAAACGGTGTTTTACACCCTCATATGGGGTATCAGCGTACTCAGGACAATTTGCAAAACAACTTTTGGGGTCCTATTTCTCCTGTTGCCCTTAGGAAAATAAAAAATTGGGGGCAAAAATTTCATTTTTGTGGAAAAAAAATATGATTTTTTTATTTTCACGCCTGGGCGTTATAAACTTCTGTGAAGCACTTGGGGGTTCAAAGTTCTCACCACACATCTAGATAAGTTCCTTGGGGGGTCTAGTTTCCAAAATGGGGTCACTTGTGGGGGGTTTCCACTGTTTAGGTACATCAGGGGCTCTCCAAACGTGACATGGCGTCCGATCTGAATTCCAGCCAATTTTGCATTGTAAAAGTCAAACGGCGCTCCTTCCCTTCTGAGCGCTGCCATGCGCCAAAACAGTGGTTCCCCCCCCCACATATCAGGTATCAGCGTACTCAGGACAAATTGCACAATAATTTTTACAGTCCAATTTCTCCTGTTACCCTTGGTAAAATAAAAAAAATTGAACCTGAAGTATTTTTTTTGTGAAAAAAAGTTAAATGTTCATTTTTTTTTAAATATTCAAAAAATTCCTGTGAAGCACCTGAAGGGTTAATAAACTCCTTGAATGTGGTTTTGAGCACCTAAAGGGGTGCAGTTTTTAAAATGGTGTCACTTTTGGGTATTTTCTCTCATATAGACCCTTCAAAGTGACTTCAAATGTGATGTGGTCCGTAAAAATAAAATGGTGTTGCAAAAATGAGAAATCGCTGGTCAACTTTTAAACCTTATAACTTCCTAACAAAAAAAAAATTTGGTTCCAAAATTGTGCTGATGTAAAGTAAACATGTGGGAAATGTTACTTACTTAGTTTTTTGTGTGCCATATCTCTGTGATTTAAGGGCATAAAAATTCAAAGTTGGAAAATTGCGAAAATTTTCAACATTTTCGCCAAATTTCCGTTTTTTTCATAAATAAACGCAAGTTATATGAATGAAATTTTACCACTAACATGAAGTACAATATGTCACGAGAAAACAATGTCAGAATCACCAGGATCCATGGAAGCGTTCCAGAGTTATGGCCTCATAAAAGGACAGTGGTCAGAATTGTAAAAATTGGCCCGGGAGTTAACGTGCAAACCACCCTTGGTAGTGAAGGGGTTAATTATAGCAGGGTTTTTTCATTTTGTCTTTTCTAGCTTTTGTATGTTTTTTGGCCATGTGAACATGCATTTATATGCTGCATGTGTACCAACTCAAACCAAGCTCAATTTTTGTGTTTTTTCTTTGTATTTTTGCATTCTGTGCAAGCTGGGGTGTGGCCTCCCTCTCTTGAGCAGGAGATTGTATTTAAAGGCTTCCCCTGACTGGTGTCCGGTGGTTGGGACCCGGTCCGTGTCTGCCCTTATTCACACAGACGTCAACTTTGACACATGATAAGGTTATTAATACTAGACAGTGTAGGACCGCCGCGACCGCAGAGTCACCTTGTCGATGGTGGGACGGCTTTTATGCTATGTTTGATCAAATACAGTATTACTAAGAACTCTGTATGATTTAAATGCACTTTTGCTTTTTACTTATTTAATTATAGCAGGGTTTTTTTCATTTTGTCTTTTGTAGATTTTTTCTGTATCTAAGTCTACCATAAAGAGAAGAATTCATAAGAGCAAGTGTAGGTACGTGTGCCGACCGGGGGGTGGTCCCTTTTTTGCCACCGAGAACAGAACTGAGACATAGACTGATGTGCGTTCAACAGGTCCTCTTTATTGGCCATCCTCTCGACGACCGCAGCACCACACAGCAGCTGCACGCAGCACCACACAGCAGCTGCACGACACCTTCCACGCACAGGCCCAGGTACCTCTCACCTTTCATCTCTTTCCTTTTACAGTGACTTCACTCGCGGTTCTTTCACTGTGGCTGCCATTAGGCCCACGGCCATAGCGCTTCCCCTGCCCGAGTCCGTCAGTCTGGTACCCCCGGGGCTTCCTCTGTCTGCGGCTCACCTGTCAGGGTCACCCGCCCTGACCATCTTTCTCCCCAGTCTCTTCAGGAGCTTCCTCTTCTGTCCGTCTCTCCCTTCCGTCTCTTCTTCTCCTGAGCTCCTCCTCCTGGACTGGCCTGCTTCTGGAACTCTCTACCACTATTTATTTCCCTCCCCGGGAATTCCCCTCTAGAGCTCCTGTAACTCCACCCCCCATGGCTCTGCAGTTTCGTAGCCTTAAGCCAGGGGTGGGGAATCTTTTTTCAGCCAAGGGCCATTTGGATATTTATTACATACTTCTGGGGCCGTACAAACTCCACCCATAAAGTACATCCTGACTCTGGAACTGGTTTCATGATGACTTAATCTTTCATTGCATGCCCTTCAATGTTCAGTAGTGAACACTGGGTGTGTGCAATCAGTGCAAGGAGGAATTAATGAGATTATGGCAATCAAAATACAGCTCCCTGCCCAAGAATGCGGTCCCTGAGAATCTGCTCGGGGGCCTGATAAAAGGTCATCGAGGGCCGTAAATGGCCCTGGGGCCTGAGGTTCCCCACCCCTGCCTTAAGCTGTTGGTAAGCCCTTTCCTCACTGCTCCCTGCTTCCATCTTGTGGCCAAACTACAGTACTACACAGTCTTCTTTTCCTGCTGTTCTTGGTTTCCCCTTAGTGGCCAAACCCAGTATCTTACCATCCTCTACTGTCTCCAGCTGTCTCCCCACATACATATACAGCAGTCCACGTCAAGCACTTTTATGGCACATTGTACATTTACCTTCCTGCTACAGACAGGTCTATAGGTCTCTCCACTTCCCTACACAAACACATAGGGTTCAGCACAAGGTGCAAACCATCAATCAGACAGAAGCAGCTGGATGAATTCTGAGGTGTACAGGGCGATAATTTGTGCTCAGATTCAACCAAATGCAACAAGGTTGAGTGGACGACACTTCACAGTACAGATAGACAATGACCCAAAAGATACTGGGAAAGCAACAGAGGAGTTTAAGGCAAAGAAGTGGAATATTCTGCAATGGCCGGGTCATCACCAGATCTCAGCCCCATCGAGCAGCATTTCACATGATTAAGGCAAAACTTAAAGCAGAAAGACCCATAAACAAGCAACAACTGAAGTCAGCTGCAGGAAAGGCTTGGCAAAGTATCACAAAAGGAGGAAACCCAGAATTTGGTGACATCCATGGCTTCCAGACATGGCAGTCATTACCTGCAAAGGATTCTCTACAAAGTATTAACAATGAACATTTTATTTATGGTAAAGATAATTTGTCCAATTACTTTTGAGTCCCTGAAATAATTGTAGAAAAATCGTTGTAATTCCTTAACGTTTCATATGATATCTTTGTTCAACCCCCTTTAATAAAATCTGAAAGTCTCCACTTTACTAATATCTCAGTTGCTTCATTTTAAATAAAAAATAGTGTCCTGCAGAGCTGAAATCACCAAGATTCAGTCACTGTCCAAATATTTCTGGACCTAACTATATTTGCCAGCGGGCCTCAATATAGACGGGATCAGAGGTGCACAGCCCACAGTGGAGTTCCCCAAATGTACCAGGTGCAGGAATTTATAGAAAAAACTAAAATCTGGGCCAGCATTCCTGTTAAATTCAAAGTAATATGTAGGTGCACAGTCACACTATACAGTCTGGCTAAGTTCTTATGAGGATTAAATGTAAATACTTATGTCCCCAAAAAATTGAGAAAAGTATTCAAGGAGTGATACCTTTATTGGCTAACCAGAGAAATTATATTCGCAAGCTTTCAAGGCTCAGAAGGCCCCTTCATCAGGCGTTTTCTGTAATCAGTATATGCCTGATGAAGGGGCCTTGAAAGCTTGCGAATATAATTTCTCTGGTTAGCCAATAAAGGTATCACTCCTTGAATACTTTTCTCAATTTTTTGGGGACATAAGTATTTACATCTATTTTTCTGGCTAACACGGTACCACAATATTATTTTGTATTGTACAACATATGAGGATTAAAAAAATGTAAAATTGTGATAAAGAGGTTTTCAAAATCTATAAAGACCACAAGACTCAATTCCTCTTCTTTTGACCGAGTTAACCCCTTTCCTACATTAGACGTACTATTCCGTCCATGTGACCTGGGACCTAAGTCCCAAGGACGGAATAGTATGTCTAATGCGATCAGCTGCACTCACGGGGGGGAGGGGGGGGAGCGCAGCTGATCGTGGCCAGCTGTCAGCTGATTATCACAGCTGACACCTGGCACAATGTGTCAGGGGTGGTCACGGACCGCCCCCGACATGTTAACCCCTGGCACATCGCGATCAAACATGATCGCGGTGTACCGCGGGTTAAAGGAAGCATCGGCAGGGAGGGGGCTCCCTCCGTGCTTCCCTGCGACCCCCACAGCAGAGCGATGTGCAGCGCTGCTGCGGGGGGTCGCCTTCCCTGCAGGACCCCGGATTCAATATGGCGACGGGGACCTTCGGGGGCCTGCAGGGAGCTGGCTTCCTCACTGCCCGCAGAGCGCAGGCATGAGGAAGCCTGCAGCAGTGCCTGTGACAGATCGCTGATTATAATAAAGTAAAAAAAAAAGTGTAAAAATAATTTAAAAAAAATCGCTAAATAAATTAAAAAAAATATTCCCTAATAAATTCATTTTTTGAAAATAAAAAAACAAAAAAAGAATAAAAGTACACATATTTGGTATCGCCGCATCCATAATGACCCACCCTATAAAACTGTCCCATTAGTTAACCCCTTTAGTTAACCCCTTAAAAAATAAAAATAAAAAATGAAGCAAAAATAATGATTTATTTTCATACCGCCGAACAAAAAGCGCAAGAACTCGCGATCAAAAAGGTGCACATAAATATCTGTGGTACCACTGAAAACGTCATCTTGTCCCACAAAAAACGAGCCACCACACGTTGTCATCAGCGAAAAAATAAAAAAGTTATAGCTCGCAGAATAAAGCGATGCAAAAATAATTATTTTTTACATAAAATTGTTTTCATTGCATAAAAGCGCCAAAACATAAAAAAAGACATAAATGAGGTATCGCTGTAACCATACTGACCTGAAGAATAAAACCGCTTTGTCAATTTTACCGCACGCGGAACGGTGTAAACGCACCCCCCAAAAGAAATTCATGAAACGCTGGTTTTTGTTCAGTCTGCGTCCCAAAAATCGGAATAAAAAGCGATCAAAAAATGTCACATGCCCGAAAATGGTACCAATAAAAACGTCAACTTGTCCCGCAAAAAATAAGACCTCACATGACTCGGTGGGTCAAAATACGGAAAAATTATAGCTCTCAATATGTGATGATGCAAAAACTATTTTTACAATAAAAAGCGTCTTTTAGCGTGTGACAGCTGCCAAACATAAAAACCGCCATAAATAGTAAATCAAACCCCCCGTTATCACCCCCTTAGTTAGGGAAAAATAATAAAATAATTTTTTTTTATTTATTTCCATTTTCCCATTAGGACTGGGGTTAGGGCTAGGGTTAGGGCTAGGGTTTGGGCTAGGGTTAGTGTTAGGGTTGGAGTTAGAATTGGGGGGTTTCTACTGTTTTGGTACATCAGGGGTTTTCCAAACGCGACATGGCGTCCGATCTCAATTCCAGCCAAAAAAGTCAAATGGTGCTTCTTCCCTTCCGAGCTCTGCCATGTGCCAAAATAGTGGTTTACCCCCATATATGGGGTATCAGCGTACTCAGGACAAATTGCACAATAACTTTTAGGGTCCTGTTACTCTTGGGAAAATAAAAATTGGGGGTGAAAAGATCATTTTTGTGGAAAAAATATGATTTTTTTAATTGTACCGCTGTACGTTATAAACTTCTGTGAATCCCTTGGGGGTTCAAAGTTCTCACCACATATCTAGATAAGTTCCTTGGGGGGTCTAGTTTCCTAAATGGGGTCACTTGTGGGGGGTTTCCACTGTTTAGGTACATCAGGGGCTTTCCAAATGTGACATGGCGTCCGATCTGAATTCCAGCCAATTTTGCATTGAAAAAATCAAATGGCGCTCCTTGCCTTCTGAGCTCTGCCATGCGCCATAACAGTGGTTCCCCCACATATCAGGTATCAGCGTACTCAGGACAAATTGCACAATAACTTTTCCAGTCCAATTTCTCCTGTTACCCTTGGTAAAATAAAAAAATTGAACCTGAAGTAATTTTTTTTGTGAAAAAAAGTTAAATGTTCATTTTTTTTTTAAACATTCAAAAAATTCCTGTGAAGCACCTGAAGGGTTAATTAACTTCTTGAATGTGGTTTTGAGCACCTTGAGGGGTGTAGTTTTTAGAATGGTGTCACTTTTGGGTATTTTCTATCATATAGACCCCTCAAAGTGACTTCAAATGTGATGTGGTCCGTAAAAATAAAAGGGTGTTGCAAAAATGAGAAATCGCTGGTCAACTTTTAACCCTTATAACTTCCTAACAAAAAAAAATTTTGGTTCCCCAAATTGTGCTGATGTAAAGTAAACATGTGGGAAATGTTACTTATTAAGTTTTTTGTGTGCCGTATCTCTGTGATTTAAGAGCATAAAAATTCAAATTTGGAAAATTGCAAAATTTTCAAAATTTTCGCCAAATTTCCATTTTTTTCACAAATAAACGCAAGTTATATGAATGAAATTTTACCACTAACATGAAGTACAATATGTCACGAGAAAACAATGTCAGAATCACCGGGATCCATGGAAGCGTTCCAGAGTTATTACCTCATAAAGGGACAGTTGTCAGAATTGTAAAAATTGGCCTGGTCATTAATGTGCAAACCACCCTTGAGGGTAAGGCTACTTTCACACATCAGGTTTTCGGCAAATGTTTTGTAAAACCTGAAGTGCCGGATCCGGTTTTCTGCCGGATCCGTCTTGTTCTTGACAGACAAAACCGGATCCGTCTCATCCGGTTCATCCGTTTTTCTATCCGTTTTTCTATCCGTTTTTCGACGGATTACGCCGGATCCGGTTTTTAAAATTGACCCTTGTGGCCTTCCGAGCGGGATTGGCTACTGGAAAACTAGATATAGCATGTTCCTACAGCCCTTCTTTGACAGGTTGTAGAGAAGAAAGTGCAGGTTGGAGAGAAGAGCAAGTTACTGGCGAAGATGGATGTTGTCATTGGAAATATTACCACTAGAAGTTCTGTGACGGTTTCAGGGACAATTTTCCACTATACTTTATGTCACCTCAAGGCAGAGTACACTGGGATGACAGAGTGTGAGAGATTTTTGCCCTAAACTTGTGTACCTTCTGGACCAACAGTATATACCTTTGCCAACCAAAGTTGGCTATCTTGTCATGGTCTTACTATTTTTACCTTTAGGCCACAGGTGTGTACCTGGTTGTGTTTTATGCAAAGTATTTCAACTTTTAACAAAAGTTGTGTACATTGGTAGGAAATCACCAACAATAAACACAACTTTTTAGGTGAAATACTTTGCTTCAAACACAACCAGGAACACAACTGTGGCAAAAAGCTAAAATTTACCCACAGTTATATACCTGGTTTTGAATACCTTTTTACCTTTGAAATACCCTGTATTTAACCTTTTTTTAAAACATAGTTCGCCGCAGAAAGAAATGACAGACAACCATTGTGAAACGATAATTTAACTTTTATTTAAATTTTTTTTTTTTTATGTTTTTAAAGTGCAAAAAACTTTTTTAATAAAGGTTTTAAACCCAATGGGCATTTTTATTACACAAAAAAAAATTACAAATCTGTGTACTGTGGGGTGGAAATACTGCTGGAGGGGCTGCGGGACACTTCGACACTGGGTGTGTGGAGAGAGGACTGGGATCGTGGTGGGGAAGGAACAGTTAGAGGTGAAGGTGTGGAAAAAGCTACAGAATGGGTGGACATGTGGGAGGCAGAAGAGGTGGTGGGCGGTGGAGTGGAGGGTTGGGCAGGGACTGTAGGAGCAGATGATGTTGATGGAAAGTTGTATGGGGAAGGAGTTTGGTACGGGGAAGGAGTTTGGTACGGGGCAGGTTGCTGGAAGTGGGGAGATGTCTGGTACTGGTGAGGTTGCTGGTATGTAATAGGAGGGGGAGGATGGAAAGTGGCTGGAGGGGGTGCAGATGTAATAGGAGGGGGAGGATGGAAAGTGGCTGGAGGGGGTGCAGGTGGAGGAACTACTGTGGTGGGAGGAGGAGGAGGTTGGGAGGTAACCTGCTGTAGAGCACCGTGGCACGAATGCATTACATGCATCTGCTGGGTAGGAGATAGTGTTGCCATGCGCTCCACAACAGACCTGAAAAAGGTGTGGTTTGGCGAAGATCTTGCTTCTGAATGCATGGTTTGCAGAAGTGTCTTCACCTCCAGAATGCTGGAGTTGATCTGCTGAAAGCCTGCGGAGATTTGCTCTGACAAGACTTTGAGACAGTTCTGGAAAGATGCATTCAGATGCAAGAACTCTTGCGCATAACTCTTTTCCTGACCCCTCTGCCGCTGCCGCCCAGTACCCGCAGGTGTACTAGAGGTGGCAGGGGCAGAAGGGTGGGGTAAAGGGAAAGCGATCTCCTCACCAGCAGCTTCATGTAATGTAGGCGGCCACGATGCTCCTGTGCTGGTGGATGGGACAGATGGGTCGAATGTGTGGGAAGGCTGGGAAGGTGCAGATGTACCGGGGCGGTCGAAGTGTCCCTCGGTGCCGGTCTCCTCAGGGATCGCCTCAGAAGGGTCCAATCGTGCAGGCTCCCGAGTGCTGCTCACCGTGCTGTGGAATAAAGAAAAAAAAAAACAATTAAAATACTGACATGGTATGGCCCTGGCTGAAAAAAAAAAGTTACATCTAACATTTTTTTCACATGTGGTGTGTAATATTTACCTTCTAGTGACCATTGTTTCCCGGAGGAACGACAGGGCTTGTGCGTACTTGTACTTGCTCCTGCGTCCTCCAGATCCACTCGGGGCCCGCATCTCTTTATTGAACTCCTTCTTGAAACGATCCCTCACAGACCGCCACCGATTCACAATTCTGTTCCCTGAAACGAGAAAGGAGTGGTTAGTATACAACATCAGTGTTTCACAAACTCCAGTCCTCATGGTCCCCAGGGGTCATGTTTTCAGGATTTCCATAGTAAATAGAAATCCTGAACACATGATCCGTGGGGACCACGAGGACTGGAGTTCGGGAAACACTGGTTTACATCAAGCAACCGGTACTGTATATATTTACGCTCTTTAATCTGGGCCCGAGCATCGAGGTCCTCCCAGCGGCCCACAAGGAGCGAACAGATTTCCTCCCAGAGTCGTCGGGTAACGATCAGGTCAGCGTGGCGGCGGTCAGCCATATTCCAGAGCGGCTCCCTTTCTCTGACGAGATCGATGAGGTGGTCCACATCGAGTCCTCCATCCTCACCGTCAGAGTCGGGAGCACGCTGTGAAGGCTGTTAAAGAAAAAGACAAAAATAACATAATTAGCCTCCACAAAAGAAATGAAATAAAAAGTGCAAAAAAAAAAAAGCAAAAATATTTATACTTACACGCTGGTGACCGCCGCGTTGCTGTCGCCGACGACCCTGGGAGGCACTGCGAGGACCTCTTGGCCGAGCACCAGATTGGGAAGACTAGAGAAGAAAACAAAAAATGTTATGTCTTTGGATGTAGGCATTTGTTTGCTGTGTGTGGTCTGCAGAACATTGTTTTCTATGTGTTGTGTGTAGTGTGATGTTGTGTTTCTGCGTTTGATGCAAAAAACTTACCAATTGTGAGCCCACTCCAGGTGTCTGTCCACCCCTTCCTTCTTCTTCTGGGAGCTCCTCTTCATCTTGTGATTCCTGTTTTGAAATAAAAGGCAATGAATAGACATATATTACAGAGATGATGGATTTTGGAAATAAAAACTTACCGTCAAACGCTGACGATGCGAGGGAGGGCTCCCAGAAGAAGATGTGCTGTCCTGTTGATGGCCAGACTCCATGGCTGTGGGTATTGCTGCTGCCAGTGATGCCATTTCTGCTGCTGCTGCTGCATCTCTTTGGCGGCTGTTGAATAAAGAGAAACAAAGGGCCAATGAATATCTTGATATTCCATGGCCCTAGTTTGGAGGAATGGGGGATTTGATAATTACCGTCTCTCATCTGCTGCTGGCCTCCCCTCCTCAGCATGTTCTATTTGCTGCTCCATTTGGGGTGGTGGTGGTGCTGATGGTGCTGCAGTGGTCTCCTGCCTTCTCCTGCTTCGCTTGGTTGCTTTCTTGGGTGGCATGTTGGGTGTGGCTGTGGGTCCCACTGTCTTGCTTTTATATATGTCTTGTGGGCAGAGCTACTGAGCATGCTCAGACCAAAAAACCGGATCCGGCCGCCGGATCCGGCTTTCGCCGGATCCGGCGCATTGCGGCGCTCATAGGCTTTCATTGTGTGAAAAAGCTGGACGCGCCAGATCCGGCGTGTCCGGCTTTTTCGCCGGAGACAAAAAACGTCACAGTAGACGTTTTTTCCAGACGCCGGATCGCGACACATTGCGACACATTGCCTGATCCGGCGAAAACCGGATGAAACGCATGGCCATCCGGCGCGATCCGGCGCAAATGCAAGTCAATGGGGGGGAAAACGGATCCGGCATTGCATTTCGCCGGATCCGGTTTCTGTGAAAAGCGCCGGATCGCGCCTGACGGCGAAAACCTGATGTGTGAAAGAGGCCTTAAAGGGGTTAAAGATGAAGAAATAACAAAATCAGCATATTTGTCATTACTGCTTCTTGAAATGTCCTATCTATTAAAATATAAAACTGTTTCACCCGTACGGCAAATGTCACTGAGAAAAAATCACAAGTGACAGAATTGCTGTTTTTTTTGGTCACAAAAAAATATAATAAACAGTGACGGAAATATGTAAAAAAACAAGCTTTCAGGCGACATGTGAAAATCTGACATGTGTTCGTTTTTTGCGTCCGTAGGCGTCCCATTTTTTAAGGCCTTAGACTTAGACTTAGACTTCCATTGAGGAGAAAAAAAAAGTTAGGGGTCTCGGGAAAATGGTGACACTAACCATTTTTTTTTACAAATTTCTGAAACTTTTAGGCCACTAAAATAATCAAAAAATCTTATTAGTTTGGCATCACCACAATCATACCAATGAGATTAATATGGTGATGGAGGAAAAAATAAAAAAAAATTGAAAAGTGAAAACTGGCTGTATCTTTAAAAGGAATCTGTCATAAAATTGTAGCCACTTAATCTGAGAATAGCATAACATAGAGACAGAGACCCTGATTCCAGTGATGAGTCACATACTGGGCTCTTTGCTGTAGTTTTGATAAAATCACTGTTTTATCAGCAGGAGATTATCACTGGAGGACTAGCAAATCTACTGCCATTTATTCGTCCATATTCATGAGCTTTGTATAACCTTTCCCACACCAGTGATTGACAGTTTTCTCCCTATGCACAGTGTACACTGAAAGCTGCCGATTAGTAGTGTGGGGGTGGGGTTATACAGGGCTCAGCATTCAGAGAACTGCTAGATCTGCGGCAGATGAAACATTGATTTCATCAACACTACTGCAAGCGGCCCAGCAAGTGATACATCACTGGAATCAGGGTCTCTGCCCCTACATCAAGCTGATTCCAGATTGAGTAGTAACATTCCCTTTAAAGCGTTAATGACTGCTATTATGATATAACTGCTATGCCTTTTATTGGGCAGAGCAGTATAGAAGTGAATGGGACCATACTGTGCTTCTAAATTATCACGGAAGTCGTGCAGATATTTTTTGTTGCTCAGAGTCGGCATAAATCCAACATATAAAAAAATAGTATTTTTCACTTGAAGAATTTTTTGGCAACAAGCATGTAGTTGAATGTTTCCCTGTAGAACGGAATTGTTGATTTTTTTTTTCAATAATGGCCTGAAATTGTGCAGTATTTTACCGCCAGTCATTACACAGCAATTCACAAAGTTATTTTACTTTTGTCGATGCGAAATGAATTTCTATCTGAATAATAAATGTTTCTTTCCAGCCTGAGCCGCGAGGAGCAGGGGCAGAATGTAAATGACATTAGTAATACTGACGTCGGCAGCGCCGCTTTCCCATTCTCCCCGGTTACAATAGCAAGAATGGGCTGTGAGTAGTGAGATCTTCTCCCCAGCTGTGTGGGTGTATTTGTATAAATGGCTTTTGTGCTATATCCTAGGTGTGACCACCGTGTAATATCACGCTGCGCGGTCTGTCATCTATTAAGCTCCAGACGTGAGGGGTTTGTCAATTTATTCGGATACACTCCCCTGATCTCTGTGTCCAGGTATCGTGCAGAGATTCGGGGCTCTTGTTTCTTTCCATTAACTTGTAAATTACAACAAATACTTGTATACTGAAGCGACGAGACAAAAATATCGTATAATTAGCATGTGAATACCGGCACAAATAAACCGATACAGCGGTGCATTACGGTAATTATCCGATGGAAGAAGAAGAAACTAGCCCTCTACATGCTCCGGCATGGGGAAGTGCCTCGGTGGGGTTTCCACGTGTCCTGCATTGCTGATCATACTTAAGGGCCGAGGCTGGTAATTGAATGTACGGAAGCAAGGACCAAACTGAAATCCCATAAGATATTCCTTAGGGCTTCACATAATTAACTCAGCAGTGTACAGTCCTTAGATACAATACCTATGTTTTCCCGACGCCGCAGGCCTATATAGACAATCATTTCACTAGTTTTATTATAACGTTCCAGACAGTTATTATTTTCAGATGCTCAAGGAAGAAGGATTTATTGCTCAATGGGGTCTTAATTGGGTTAATAAAACTCAGAGAATCCAGGGTTCTACTACGGTCATTATTTGTAAGTATAAGTATGTGTTTTGTATATAAACTATATAGACAAAAGAATTGGGAATGGTGTCACCTGGATATGGGTGTTTATAACGCCCAACCTCCTTTTGGAAGTTGCGGGTGATATTACCATTTGCATTTCCCTGTTGAGGCCTGGAACTGTAGCAGTCGGCTATCGTCCTCTTTGGAGTTTGGAGGACGTTGGTGTTTCTCTCTGAGTCTACTCAACTAAGTGTTTCCCTTGTTTCGTTTGTCTATCCCAGTTGTCTTTAGAGGTAAAGGGGATTGACTAATGCTCATCCTGTCCTTCCGGATGCAGGGTTTATCACCAGGGTCAGGCAGGGATTGGGTATCCTGCTCGGCGATAGGTGCAGAACCTATATAGGGACGATAGGGCAGACAGGGTGATGTTAGATCTGTCTAGGAGTCTCCACTCCCAGTTCCCTAGTGTTTGGTTCCCTTTCCCTTATCCCTTCGTGTTGCACTTGGCCTTTCCTATATGTTGCATGGCAGTCAGACCCTGATGTTGGATAACAGGTTCTGTGCTCTAATTCATCCCAAAAGTATTGGATAAGGAGATATACCCTTTTTTCTATTTTAGCTCCAAGTATTTTTATGGTCCAAGAAAGTTTCCTCTTAGGAAGTGTAGTCCTTCCCGTTTAGGACACTGCCTAATCGAAGCTTAGCGGCATGTGAAACTGGTTGAACAGCGTGATCTTGTGAGAATCAACCTGTTCTCAATGTGACTTACCAGTTTAGTCTTCTTACAGGGTGGTCTCTCAAGAACAGGGAGATCTTGCAAGATCATGCTGTTCAACCAGTTTTCAACTCTTCTGAGCGGCAATTGGGCTATGTCTTAGAGGGGGAAGACTTCACGCCCCAAGAGAAAACTTTCTAAAATGCCCTCTTGGATTGCAAGTATTCTTGGAGCCGAAATAAAAAAATAGAAAAACTGTTTGGGGGACAAAAGCGCACACAAAGAGTAGTATCCGCTTGGTAAGGAAAGTAAAAGGCGGGAGAGTATGCGCTCACCTGGCGGTGTTGTGTGAAGGCACACCACCTGTAGAAACACCTAACTGCTGCTGCGGCCCCGTGGCTGGAGGAGAAAAACTTCTTCCAGATGAAGTAGTGAAGGACGATGTCACGTTGAATGGCTGTGCTCCAATAAATTAAAAGCCTTTGATTTATAAAATGGTTCTTTATTGTCCTAACATGTTTCGGCTCCGGATCGGCTCCTTTCTCAAGGTAAAAAAAAATGCCTAACTATAATGATATACTTTTTTTTTTACCTTGAGAAAGGTGCCGGTCTGGTCCAGTCCCAAAATGCGATGGAAAAATAAAGAACCATTTTTGAAAAAAAAAAGGGCTTATTATTTACTGCACAGCTGTTCAACGTCATATCGTCCTCCCTGACTAGAAATAAAAAAGGGCATGTCTTCTCAATGGAGTAATAAAATTAAAAATGGAAAGCAACAGCAGATTCAGACCAGGGAAGAGATTTTGGCCAGGTAATAAACTCATCTTTTGGGGACACCTAAGAGGTCCTCTTTAAGGATGGAATATGAAATGTCAGCCTTGATAAAGCTCCCTCAATATCTTTATCTATAGATCTGGGTCGCCCTCCCAGGGCTGTGGGATACTCGGTACCGGGCCGGTATCAGAGGGATGTGTCACAGCAGCAGTGACCCGGACCGTGGCCCTGGGTGCCCAAGTAATGGGAAAATGTGAATGGTGGAATGTAGTTAGATGAATAGTTCGTGACGCCACCCGTGGTGCTCGGCAAGGGAGGTGTTAACCCGACGCTGCATGCAGATCCTCTGGGACAGATGGTATGGTGCAGCAAAGATGTAAAAGCTCCCCACAGGTGAAGCTGTAGCCCCAGGGCAGTGTAGATGTGGTTGGCACGGGGATGTAGCGGTGCCGGAAAGGTAGGAAGCAGACAAGACACAGCGGGGTGCAATTTCTGTACCTTTACTTGGTAAATGCAGTCCAGGGTCCTGATTACAGATGGTATCGGAGCAGGCTAGCCTGGAAGCAGCTCAGGGATTCTCTCTCAGCAGATGGGCTGTGCAGTCTCCTTCCTAGCGCTTACTTGAGGGATCTCCAGTACTGAGTTACACTGGCGTTCCTCCTGTCAGATGTTCCCAAGAACTCTACTTGTACGGCAGACAACTGTAGCCTGTTCCAGGGACTCCTCACTCCTAAGTCCCGGCTCACTATCCGTGTTGCTGTTGTGCCCTCAAGTCTTAGATGGGAGTAGTGCATTTACAGCCTTCTACTCCTCTGGAGTCTGCTGTAGGACCATCAGTGTCCATACAGCCGTGGAGACCAGGCTCCAGTTCATGTGATCTTACGGGAGATGAGCTCTTCCTCTCAGCTCTATCTCAGCTCTCCTTCCACACGTCTGCACACTTCACCCTCCGCAGACTAACTAACTACTCCTTCCTCTTGGCCCTCAGAGAGCTCCTACCCTTAATTCCGGTACAGAGCTCCCCCTGCTGGCCTGGAGTGGAACTGTGTTGCATGCATAGATTGACTGCGAGAGATACCCGTCATTGCCTCCAAGCCTGACATTACCCTCCCTGGAGGAAGGCAAAGCCACTGTGTCGGCCATACTCCTGGGGGCGCCACAGATCCGTTCCAGCAGAGCACACACGATCCAGAAATAGCTTTATTATGATGGATTATTCTGTTTCCAAACATTTCCACATCTTTATATACAGGGCCAGATGAAGGTTGGTTGTGGCCCTGATCCAGTAGCAGTGACTTATATGCTTGACTAACTAGAGCTTGACCTGTACATTACAGATGACAGTCTAGGGTGTATGAGTTGACCAACTCTCCCCTCGGATCTGCTGTCAAGGATAAAGGTTTGTCATTTTAAATATTAATATAGACATTTTTTTCTTCAACCAGAAGGCAAGCAATGTCAATAATATAGGAAAACTCCTCATCCCTCTCTCCCTATAGCCATAACCATGCATGCATGACAGCCAGATTTCTTAAAGTAAGCAGTCACATAGAAGTAGCATCCAAATGGGTAATAGTGAGAAAAAATATGTATTTATTATGCAAAATTCAGTGCTTTGCATAAATGAGTACCCAACCTCTGAAAAGTAAGATTTTAATCTTACTTTTACTTTACTTGAATTTCCAGAATTTTGACAAGACTGAATTCCATAGGATGATTTTTTAATACATAACATGAACGTAAGATTAATAATAAAACTTTCATTACAAAGTCTTCAGTTTTACTCAAATTAGCTGATGGAAAAATAAATACACCCCATTAGTGATGAGCGAATGTGCTTGGATATCAAAACCTACAAGCTTGATGAAGACAAAACCCAAGAAAAAACAAAATGAGAATATACCCTATAGTAAGTAAATAATTAAATAATAACTGTACATGTAAATAATATGGAGTACCTAGTTAACGCGTTTTTTGATTTAAAAAAAAAAAAGCATAAAAGCCATGCCACCGCGACAAGGTGAACCCATTAGAGACTTTCCTAACCTGTATTAAAACCTCACCTTGTGTCAGCCGACTTCAGTGTGAACTAGAGAAGAGCAGGACATGGGCCAACCGTGTAGACACCCAGAGGTGTATCTAGGCTTTCTGGCACCAGGGGCAGGAATTTGGTTTGGTGTCCCCCCCCCAAAGCACACATGGGATTTGCACACTTAATCATGTACCGATGAGCTGCTCTTCCTAATGCTCCCAATGTTCAGTGAAGCATGAAAAGAAGCTCATTGTCACGGGACCATAAGTATGAAAATCGCATATGAGTGAAGTGTCCATGTGATGACTACTGGAACCTGCAGAGCTGAATCCTGACATTGCAGCTTCTGAATTCTCACAACGAATGCACTGCACACTTTTAGGATTCTCCCGTACTGGTGGCAAGAGTACACGGTCATGTCAGCACAAGCATGTGATTTATATACTTCTGGCCACATTCCGACTAGACGTGCCCATCCTCGCTCCGTTCATTTTCATTGAGTGAGGCCACACGTCTAGTCAGTATGTGACCGCATGTATTTAAATATTTAAATTACCGACACAGCGAATCCTAACAGCGTTCAGTGATCACTGTGAGAATTCAGAAGTCTGCAGTCACAAGGAATGACTGCAGACTCAGCACAAACCTGGACAACCCCTTTAATGCTCCTAACATAAATAAAAACATGAGAATAAGTCTGTTTCACTACTAATATTTACATCCAGGTACCTTATAGATGACATTGTCTCTGGAGTCATTCTCCTTCTTTTATTCCTCTTGTCCAGACCCCATGATGAGTTTTCTCATCCACATCTCGTCTCTACAGACTTCTATCTTCTCCGGTCTTCTGCAGCAAATGTCCACACGATCCCCTTAAAGATAGAAGTGTCATTATAATGCTCTTAAATAAAAATATCTGCAATATACTGTCGCCTCACACTATTCCCCTCCCTCCTCATACTGTCTCTTCTAACATCCCACCTGTTCACCATACTGTCTCCTCATATTTATCCCCTCACTCTCTATACTGTCTGCTCACACATACCCGACTCCCCATACTGTATCTGCACACATCCCATCACCCTCACTCCCCATACTGTGTCCACATACAGTTTTCCCATCGCTACTCATACTGTGTCCACATACATTTACCCGTTCGCTCCCCATACTGTCTGCATCCATCTCCCCACTCACCCCCCATACTGTTTCCTCATACATACATAGTCTTCATTTTGTGTCCTCAAATCTCCCCACACATATACTGTCTGCGCACACATACCCGACTCCCCATACTGTATCTGCACACATCCCATCACCCTCACGCCCCATACTGTGTCCACATACATTTTTCCCATCACTAATCATACTGTGTCCACATACATTTACCCGTTCACTCCCCATACTGTCTGCATACATCTCCCCACTCACCCCCCACACTGTTTCCTCATACATACAAAGTCTTAATTTTGCTTCCTCAAATCTCCCCACACATTAAATCCCCCCATCCCCACTCCAAATCACCCCATCCTCACTCTAAATCCCCCAATCCCCACTCAAAATACTCCCACACACATTAAATCCCCCCATCCCCACTCCAAATCCCCCCACACACATTAAATCCCCCATCCCCACTCCAAACCCTCCACACATTAAATTCTCCCGTCCCCATGCCAAATCCCCCAACACATTAAATAACTCCCCATCCCAACTCCAAATCCCCCCACACATTAAGTATCCCCACTCCAAATCTCCCCACACATTAAGTACCCCACATCCCCATGCCAGTTTCTCCCACTCATTAAATAATTCACCATCCCCACTCTAAATCCCCCACACATTAAATAACCCCCATCCCCACTCCAAATGCCACACACATTAAATAACCCCCCATCCCCACTCCAAATTCCCCACACATTAAATAACCCCCCATCCCCTCTCCAAATCTCTCCACACATTAAATACCCCCCTTCCCTACTCTAAATCACCACCACACATAAAGTGCCCCAAACTCCCCTACACTTTATGTATCCCCCCTTAATCTTCGATGGTTCTTCAGCTCCAGAGTGGAGCACACTTACCACCATTGTCCTGGGCGCCGGCGAGTGACGTCAGCAGCGTGATCACATGACCTGATCACGCTGCTGGCGTCGCTCTGACTCGGCGGTCAGAGCTTCAGTTGTACTGGCGTCTGTACAGACGCCAGTACTATTGCTTCCTGGGAGCCGGTGCATCGCAGCTTCTCTGCGCCGGCTGTCAGCTTAACAGCCGACACAGAGAACGGCCGACTCCCAGGCCGGGGGGCGGCAGAATGCCACCACCAGGGGAGACACTGGGGACCGCCGCATTAGGCAGCCTGACTGCGCCCCACTGCCGGCTGCACCCGGGTCACATGCCCTGGCTCCCCCCTGGATACGCCTCTGCAGACACCTGCCCATGGAGGCTATCGAGATGAACTACCTAGCTCAGAAAGGGGACAGTGCTCCTGTTTGTACATAGCACAAGAAACTACAGCAAAACCAAAGAAATGAGCTGGAGCTCATGGCTTTTATGCTTTTTTTTATATCAAAACAGTGTTAGCTAAATAGCCTATGTTATTTACATGTACTATTACTTTTTGCTTATTGACTTACTATAGAATATATGGTCATTTTGTTTTTTATTGGATTTTGTCAAGGAAATGGCAACAGTGTGAACGTGGTCTTACACATTGCACACATACCAACTTCTGTTCCAGCTTATTTCTTTGGTTAAGTTTAATAAAGATATGTAATTAGTCGAAACGTAGGTGTGATGTATGTGGCATAATAAATACGTTTTTTTCCTTCTACAACCACCCATTTGGATGCTGTCTACTTCTACATGACCGTGGATTTTTTACAAGGTGGGATCCCTTGGCTTTTTGTACTTTGTGTCCAGGTGATTTAGGAGTGTTGCTGAAACTGTTACATAATCACCTTTCCTGATTGATTGATGGAAGCATGCATTCATTTTGAAGGGAGTCTGTTGGCAGAAAATGACTATTCAAACCAAGCACAGGTGCTGTAAGTGTCACATGGACAACGGTGTTCTGTTGCGGCCCTTGACGCTAGTGAAATGGGTTCCTCATGGTGTGTGCAATGTCAGTCTATTCATGAGTTTCTCACTGTGGTTGCATATTATGAAATGAAATAGGAACACCAGGTTTATGGTATTGAAAGGGAAGGATTCTGTTCAGATTATGAAAATAAAGTGACTCTTACTTGCATACATTTGGTAGCATATACATAACACATAAGTCTAATCTTCTGCATTTAACCCCTTTACCACCAAGGGTGGTTTGCATGTTAACGCCCGGGGCCAATTTTTACAATTCTGACCACTGTCCCTTTATGAGGTAATAACTCTGGAACGCTTCCATGGATCCCGGTGATTCTGACATTGTTTTCTCGTGACATATTGTACTTCATGTTAGTGGTAAAATGTAATCCATATATCTTGCGTTTATTCGTGAAAAAGCGTAAATTTGGCGAAAATTTTGAAAATTTTGCAATTTTCCAACTTTGAATTTTTATGCTCTTAAATCACAGAGATACGGCACTCAAAAAACTTAATAAGTAACATTTCCCACATGTTTACTTTACATCAGCACAATTTGGGAACCAAAATTTTTTTTTGTTAGGAAGTTATAAGGGTTAAAAGTTGACCAGCGATTTCTCATTTTTACAACACCATTTTATTCTTAGGGACCACATCACATTTGAAGTCACTTTGCGGGGTCTATATGATAGAAAATACCCAAAAGTGACACCATTCTAAAAACTGCACCCCTCAAGGTGCTCAAAACCACATTCAAGAAGTTTATTAACCCTTCAGGTGCTTCACAGGAATATTTTGAATGTTTATAAAAAAATGAACATTTAACTTTTTTTCACAAAAAAAATACTTCAGGTTCAATTTTTTTATTTTACCAAGAGTACCAGGAGAAATTGGACTGCAAAAGTTATTGTGCAATTTGTCCTGAGTACGCTGATACCTGATATGTGGGGGGGAACCACTGTTTGGGCACATGGCAGAGCTCGGAAGGGAAGGAGCGCCGTTTGACTATTTCACTGCAAAATTGGCTGGAATTCAGATCGGATGCCATGTCAAGTTTGGAGAGCTCCTGACGTGCCTAAACAGTGGAAACCCCCCACAAGTGACCCGATTTTGGAAACTAGACACCCAAGGAACTTATCTAGATATGTGGTGAGCACTGTGAACCCCCAAGGGCTTCACAGAAGTTTGTAACGTACAGTCGTACAATTAAAAATTCATATTTTTTCCACAAAAATGATCTTTTCACCCCCAATTTTTATTTTCCCAAGGGTAATAGGACCCCAAAAGTTATTGTGCAATTTTTTCCCTAGCTAAGGGGGTGATAACGGGGGGTTTGATTTACTATTTATGGCGTTTGTTTTTTTTTGGCAGCTATCACACGCTAAAAGACGCTTTTTATTGTAAAAATAGTTTTTGCATCACCACATATTGAGAGCTATAATTTTTCCATATTTTTACCCACCGAGTCATGTGAGGTCTTATTTATTGTGGGACGAGTTGACGTTTTTATTGGTACCATTTTTGGGCACGTGACATTTTTGATCGCTTTTTATTCCGATGTTTGGGACGCAGAATGAACAAAAACCAGCGTTTAATGAATTTCTTTTGGGGGGTGCGCTTACACCGTTCCGCCTGTGGTAAAATTGATAAAGCGGTTTTATTCTTCGGGTCAGTACGATAACAGCGATACCTCATTTATGTCGTTTTTTATGTTTTGGCGCTTTTACTCAATGAAAACAATTTTATATAAAAAATAAATAACTTTGCATCGCTTTATTCTGCGAGCTATAACTTTTTAATTTTTTCGCTGATGATGCTATGTGGCGGCTCGTTTTTTGGGGGACAAGATGACGTTTTCAGCGGTACCATAGCTATTTATATCTGTCTTTTTGATCGCGCGTTATTGCACTTTTTTTTCGGCGGTATGATGATAAAGCAAAGGTTTTTTTTAACTTGTTTTTTTTATATTCAGTATTCACTAAAGGGACTAACTAGTGTGACAATTTTAAGTTTGTTAGGGGGCCGTTTATTCCGGGCACTGCGATGCCAATTAGGTGTACTCTTTTTTGTTTACTTATTTTATTTTGAATAATAGTACAAATATGTGGGTACAATATATTTTTATTATTATTATGTGACTTTTTTTCTTAATTTTTTTTTTACTTTATTTTACTTTTTTACTTAGTCCCTCTCTGGAACTTCCCCTTTTATCACTCTGATCGCTGTTATTAAGCATTGCAATGATTTACAACTGTCAGGTCTGCACTGACACACAAGCTTGTTGGACCATGTGCTGAGCATAGTGTAAGGCTGGTGTCACATTAGCGTTTTTGCGCGCAGTGCATCGAGCGCTATCGGGCGCATGCGCCCCTATGTTTAACATGTAGGGCGCATGCGATTTCGTGCGCATGCGCTTTTTGCAGGTGTGCGCCTAGACGCGCTAGATGCTACATGTTGAATTTTTTGTTCCGCCCAACCTCGTAAAAAAAACGCATGTGATCGCGTGCGCATGGAATGCGCCAAAAAAAATTACAGTCTATGGGGTCGCAGGCGTGCGCACGGACATGCGCCTGTCTGCGCTTTTGAGCGCATGCAATTTTTGAGTAAACAATGTCTAGACACTTGTTTAAACCACCCCCTACACAAGAAACATTGTTTGGGGGGTAGTGTAGAATAAAGAAGGTGTTTGCACTGGCAGACCACTATCAACCGAAAGCCTGGAAGAGAGAAGAGCATACAAAAATCTTTAGAGAAGCAGCAACTTCAAGAATGTGAGTATTCTAACCTAATGCCTGCCTGTCATTTTTAAAATTTAGTATGTACTAACGTATTTATTCTTTTATTGCAGCGTGTCTTCTGGAGAGGATTACACACTGGCCCAGGGTGAACTGGACCAAGCAGAGCGTGAAGTGAGTATCTTCCTGCCCTACATTTTGGGCAAGTATTCGCTGCTGCATCTACACATGTGGCAAATTAATTTTTGTTCTTTTTCAGACCTCATCAGCCACGGCAAGTGAGGACGAACAGCAGGAGCAGCCAAGCGAAGTGCTGGCGGGGAGCAGGCCTGTAAGTATACACTGACTGTGAATGTCCCTTTTTCTTTTTTTCTTTTTTTTTTCCCTTGCCTTTTTTTCTGTCCTTCTTTTTATCTTCCATCTTTTGTCTTTTCTGTTTCTTTCTCTATCTTTTTCATTTCCTAATCTTTCAAAGATTCTAATGCTTTTCTTTTTTTTCTAGGCTCCCCAACGGGACGAAGAAATCGCCCTGGACAACGATGCCCTCATCCACGTAGTCCAGGAGCGAGTCCCGTTGTGGGACAGCCGTGATCCGCAGCACGCGGACAAGGTGATGACCCGGCAGCTCTGGAATAAGGTGGCCGCAGCGCTGATGGATGGCTGGGACAATGCCTATCAAAGGGTCCGCAAGGATTTTCTTAAGTATTTCAATGCTCTGTGATGTGGCAGTGACTCTTGTCCATGATCACACAGGTGTGTGTCATGCAAGATATATTCTAGCATGATACACATTTGTGTTATCATGGTCAAGAATGAGTGCATTGTCTATTGTATTGTTTTGTGATGCCTCAGTTACTTTGGCCGTGATAACACAGGTGTGTGTCATGATAGATATATTCTAGCATGATATACATTTGTGTTATCATGGTCAAGAATGAGTGCTTTGTCTATTGTATTGTTTTGTGATGCCTCAGTTACCTTGGCCGTGATAACACAGGTGTGTGTCATGCTAGATATATTCTAGCATGATACACATTTGTGTTATCATGGTCAAGAATGAGTGTATTGTCTATTGTATTGTTTTGTGATGCCTCAGTTACCTTGGCCGTGATTACACAGGTGTGTGCCATGCTAGATATATTCTAGCATGATACACATTTGTGTTATCATGGTCAAGAATGAGTGCATTGTCTATTGTATTGTTTTGTGATGCCACAGTCACCTTGGCCGTGATGACACAGGTGTGTGTCATGCTAGATATATTCTAGCATGATACACATTTGTGTTATCATGGTCAAGAATTAGTGCATTGTCTATTGTATTGTTGTGTGATGCTGCAGTGACTCTTGGCTGTGCTCACACAGGTGTGTGTGATTCTAGAGATTTGGCCATCAATGCATTGTATAATTTTTTTTCTTTCTTTTTCCCACAGTGAACAAAGTCAGAACTCATTGGCGCTCAATGAAGGACCGCTTCAACAGGGATGCTCGTAATGAGGGCCAGGTTCGCAGTGGTTCAGCGGCAAGGAGCAGAACAAAATACCATTATCATCGGGAGTTGGCGTTCCTAAGACCGGTCCTTGCCACCAGAACGTAAGTATTTCTGTGTATTGTATTGTTTTTTAATCTGTGCTTTTCTATTACACAGGATTTGGCGCTTGTAAATGCAAGATACTAATGTTTTTATTTTATTTTCACTGCACCTGGAGCAGCACCCTGCAACCTGTCCCTGGAGCGGTCCTTCATCGAACGACCTCGGACCCGTCCCAGCCATCCGACAGCCAGGAAGCATCTTGCAGGTCAGCAACACAGATAACTGAAGACCAGGAAGCTGGTATGTCAGGTCTTCCCCTGTCCCAGTTGATTATTGTATTGAAGTGTATAAAAACCGAGTGCACTTGGTACAGGGATCAAAACAGGTTTTTATTAATAACATACACACAAGAAAACATTTTTACACCATTTGATCTTGCCATTCCACACATCCTACATCAGAGATAAAGTAGGCCGCAAACTGGTCCCTCATTTGGACAACTTCAACTAATGACCTGAGAGGGTGCTGAGTGAATTCAGGCAATGGGTTTGCAGCTGATTCTTCGAGTTCAAAGTTAGGGTGCTCTTTAGCCATAACATTAATATGAAGAACCACAAACGCCTTCACCACCTCATCCACTGTTTCCAGCTTTAGAGTAATGGCTGTGCCGAGAATGCGCCATCTGGAGACAAGAATACCAAAAGCACACTCTACAGTTCTTCGGGCCCTGGTCAGTCTGTAATTAAAGATTTTTTTGGTGTGGTCCAAGTCACGACTGGAGTAGGGTTTCAGCAGGTTTTGGCACATTTGAAAGGCCTTATCCCCAACCATTACAAATGGCTGTGGCGGACCTTCGGTGTGGGGAAGAGGCCGTGGCATGGGGAAATTAAAATGGTTGCCATACAACCTCTGGTCAGAGTTCTTAAAAGCCGGTGAGTCATTCCACTGCAACAAACAGACAGTCTGCATCTGCAATGGCCATGCGTACTGTAGAAAAGTACTTTTTATAGTTATAGTACTCAGAGCCAGTTCTTTTGGGTTTTATTATCCGGATGTGTTTCCCATCCACCGCTCCCAAACAGTTGGGGAAATTGCAGACTGTCTAGAATCTTTCACCGCTTTCAATCCACTTTTCCACGGTGGGCAGGGGCATAAATTCTGGACAGAGAACGTCCCACAAATCCCGGCAGGTGTCCGCAACTATTCCCGACAAGATGGATATTCCAATCCGGTACTGGAAGTGGAGTGAATATAGGATCTCTCCAGTAGCCAGGAATCTGCGAAACAGAGAAAGAACAAAAATTAATATTTAGGTCTAGGTTTTTTAAAACAATAACATAAAAAAGGATTAGTACCTGGCATAACAATAATTCAGCAGGCTTTTGTTTAATACATGGCAGAACTAAAACAATTATGCAGGCATTGGTTTGTAAATATTACGCACTGTAATGTCACCAGGAGCCGTTCCTCAGGAGAAATCGCACGACGGAGCTGTGTGTCCTTTCTCGGATGGCTTCTTGAACACGAGCAAGCAAATCCATGAAGCTTTCTTGGGACATCCGGGTATAGTCAGTAAATTTCGCCGGGTTTCCCTGGAGCTCGCTGTAGAGGGTGTGGTACGCTCCACGGCTCTCCCGGAGTTCAATATCGGATGTATCCTCAAACGCAGCAGCTGCCGTCTTCGCTGTCTCTCTCTCCTTTTGTTGCTGGCAAGCATATGCAAAAGCCTGAGCCAGTGCGATGTCTTAATCCAAGTTAAAGTGAAAACTCTTCCAATGCAGATCCATGTTCACAAAGGAAAAAGCAACAAAATGTGAAGAATTCAGCTGTAAACAGGGTCTATATAAAGAATTCCCAGGACATACACCCACTGGTGTCCCATTGGTGGAGTATGTTTCAAGAATTTTTCCAGGATTTTCCTCCTGTGAAATGTGACATCTAGACAACGCATGCGCATAAAAACCGCAAACGCATGAAATCGCATACAAACACTGCGTTTTTTTGTCATCATGCGCACACTGATGCGTCAAAAAAATCGCTGCGTTTACATGTGTTTGCAAGCGTTTTTTCATTGGGTTTCAAGTGCACACGAAACGCTGCGCAAAAAGGCGAAAATGTGACACTAGCTTAACAAACTTGCTAGCCTGGTGACACGGGTCACCATGGCAATGATCAGGACCTCAAAGGCGCCGATCAGAGGGGAGAGAGAGCTTCCCTTCCTTTCCCTGCCCTCTATATGTAACGTTCGATATCACGTGCAGCATTTAGGGAGTTAAATTGCTGAGGTCAGTGCGGGCACCGCTCCTGGCAGTGAGAGCTGGGTGTCAGCTTTCATGTTAGCTGAATACCTGGTGGCGATCGCACAAAATCACCATGACATACCCCGTGTTACGTGCTACAGAACCACTCAGCACACAGAATATGTTGTGCAGTTATATGTATGTATAATAGGTTCTATGTGAGATGCATGTCCCTAATGCATCAGCCCACAGACTGCGCCCCTGGGCAAAGGGGACACGATATTCTCCTTTTGTCCGCCCTCCCCCACCTTTGTCATTCCCACAGTAAACATCGGCAGGCTCCGGCCACCTGCGGCTTTGGTAATGCATGTCTGGCCTGCCGCTTTTCTATTTGCCTGCCCTCTGTATCTGTGTGATATATTCTGTGTCCTGTGAGTAAAGTGTTGTCAGACTGGAAATACGTGGAGAAGCAGTGATCTTTTATATGCGCCCATGTAACCAAGGAATTCCAGCCAGCGTCATTCATTCAGACTCCAGACAACGCAGAGTGGACTTCCGAAAACACGGGGTGGTACTGAAAGAGGTACCCCAGCCTGGGTAGACCCCGTTACACTGGTGGCAGACAGCGGGATTTGATACCCCTTCTACAGGAGGAAAGGAATGAATGGAAAATAACTACCAGAAGTTAAAGAGGACTACATTAAAAGATCTGGTGGAAGCCCGAGGGTTGATCGCCAGCAACAAAACAAAAGCGGATTTGATAGCAGCCATCATGAAACATGACAGTGCGGCGCCCCCCAATGTGAATGTGGAGGAGACCGAATTCCAGAGGGAGGTAAAGAACAGACTGGCGTTCTATGGCCTAAACCCTGCAGTAGAGATCATACGAGAGGTGATGGCTGATGTGCGTACTGATCTAAAGGAAAAGATGGCCGAGCGGACCAGGATAGAGCTAGCCAAGATGGAGATGGCAGAGCGGACCAAAGTGGAGCTGGCCAAGATGGAGATGGCAGAGCGGAGAGAGGAGAGCCAGCGAGCAGGGGGAGCTCTGGCCTTCGACCAGGTATCTTCAACAGTAAGCCACAAAAAGATCCAGTATAATGCCTTCCGACAGTTGGGGGGAGGCAGAGGAAGACATTGATGGCTTTCTGCAGGACTTTGAGCGGCAGTGTGCCCTTCATCAAGTGAAGCCGGAGGAACGGGTTCAGATTTTGGCCAGCAAGCTGACAGGCCAGGCAGCGGACACCTATCGCACGGTACCTGATGAGGACTGTATGGACTATGAGCGGATCAAAGAAGTGATCTTGGCCCGGTATGCGCTGACACCAGAGGCCTACCGACAAAAGTTCTGCGGACTTATAAAACGCGTAACCGATACCCACGCTGAATGGGCCTGTAAATTACGGCGATCACTGCTACAGTGGGTACAAGGGAGCCAAGCAACCACTAAGGAGGACGTCCTCCAGCTCTTCCTGTTAGAACGATTCTTTAATGGACTAAACCCCGAGACACAGGAATGGCTTCGGGACAGGCGGCCAATGACTCTTGAGGAAGCCGCTCGTCTGGCCGATGAACATCATGACGCCAGGAGGCCGCAGTTGTCCGGATCAAAGGTGGCCACTAGGGGCCCGCCCATGGACCTGGAGGGCCCCAAACCACCGAAGATTGTAGGGGGACCAGCTAGAAACCCGGCCTACCACAGTCCCCCTGGGGCGCGATGCCACACCTGTCGTCAGCTGGGCCACCTGCAAAGACAATGTCCCAACCGGACTCAGCATACCCAGTGGCCAAAGGCGGGAACAGCTACCTTCAGCCGGGCTGCTGTACACTGCTACCAAGGCGAAGCTGACCCGGCATTGGGGGCTACGACTAACCAAGGGGTGGAAGAGATGGAGGAAGAGCTGCATGAAGTAGACCCCGTGCAGGCAGCCCGGGCAGATAATCGACAACAGCATCGACAGGTCGTGTGGGTTAATGGGAAACGTATGCAGGGACTAAGAGATTCTGGGGCAACTTTGACCCTTGTGAAGCCTCATCTCGTCTGGGACCAAGAGAAGACGGACCGGACAGTGGCAGTCCGTGTAGCAGGGGGAGCTATACATCGACTGCCCACTGCCAGGATTCACCTGAACTGGGGAGTCGGGGATGGCCTTGTTGAGGTCGGCTTGATGGAGGATTTGCCTGCAGACGTCTTGCTGGAAAATGACTTGGGGCCCATGTTGTCTGCATTCTCGGTGGCCCCTCTGGCTGAGACCTATCCTGTGACCACCCGGAGACAAGCTCGAGCTGCGGAGGCGGAATCACACTCAGAGGAGGCTCAGGTAAGACATCCCAGCCCTACACGTATTCCCACAGCCAGACACATTTCTTGGGCCACCCCAGATGAATTTAAGAGGGAGTTACTTGAGGATCCTTCATTAGAGGGATATCGTGGGAAGGCACAGGAGGGGAGAGGAGTACTGGAAGGGGAACAGTTTGTATAGAAGCAGGGACTCCTCTACCGGATCACAGAGCAGCACCACACAGGGACGAGACCCACTATAAAACAACAGCTGGTAGTTCCCAAGAAGTATAGGCAGGAGTTATTGCGAATATCTCATGATATACCCTTGGCCGGGCACTTCGGTGTCAGTCTCACCAGGCATTGTCTGACACAAATCTTCTTTTGGCCGGGAGTAACCTATGATGTTCGTCAGTACTGCCAGACCTGTGACAGTTGTCAGCGCATTGGCAAGAGGGGGGATTGATGTAAGGCCAAATTACGCCTCCTCCCCATTGTGGAGGAACCATTTAGCCGAGTAGTGGTCGATCTGATTGGGCCGTTAGCCAAACCCAGTCCGTCCGGGAAAAGGTATATATTGACAGTGGTAGATTATGCCACACGGTATCCAGAGGCGGTTGCGTTACCTAACATACTGGCAGAGACGGTGGCGGCCGCCCTGCTCCAGGTTTTCTCACGGGTTGAATTTCCCCGGGAGATTATCTCGGACCAGGGTACCCAGTTTACAGCAGAGGTGACCAACCAACTGTGGAAGCTGTGCGGCGTAAAGTCCATTAGAAGCGCCCCGTACCACCGGCAAACCAATGGGTTGTGTGAACGCTTTAACGGGACATTAAAACAGCTCATTGGGACTTTTACCAGGACCTACAGGGACTGGGAGAAATTCTTGCCCACCTCCTGTTTGCCTATCGGGAGGTGCCCCAAGAATCCACGGGGTTCTCCCCGTTCGAGCTGGTATACGGGAGGCGGGTAAGGGGACCCCTAGACTTAGTGCTGGAACACTGGGAGGGGGAAGACCTCATAGAAGGGGTACCTATTGTGCCCTACGTGCTGGAATTCCGGGACCGCCTACAGGAGCTGACCCAGGTTGTACGTGAGAACCTGCAGGCGACCCAGCGGCGCCAGCACTTATGGTACGATCGGAGGGCCAGAGAGCGCACTTTGGAAATAGGACAGAAGTTCCTGGTGTTAGAGCCCACTAAGCAGAATAAGTTTCAAGCTGCATGGCAGGGGCCCTACCAGGTAGTGGGGAAAACAGCCGACACAACCTATAATGTCGCCAAATGTGATGACCCCAGGGTTATCCGCATGTTCCACGTGAATATGCTGAAGCCCTACCGGGAGCGCCCTGAAGAGGTAGTGGCCATCTGTGCACCTGAAGCAGAGGATTTAGCCGGACTTCCCTTGCCGGATGTCTTAGGGGAAAGGACTCAGTCTAAAACATGGGACCAGGTACACTTGGGTGAAAACCTAGGCCCCCGGGAGAGACAGCAGGCGGAGGCGTTGTTGAGGCTGCGACAGAGGATGTTTTCAGAGAGACCGGGGTACACTCGCCTGGCACAACACAAGGTTGAGACCCAGGATCAGACCCCCCTACGACAAAACCCCTTCCGCGTCCCTGAGTCTGTACGAGAGGGGATGTGACAAGAGATACAAGAGATACTGCGTTTAGGGGTCATTGAAGAGTCAGTCCCTGGGCATCCCCCGTAGTGTTAGTGCTCAAGAAGGATGGGACTACACGGTTTTGTGTAGACTATCGTAAGCTCAATGAGAAAACAGTGACGGATGCATACCCCATGCCGTGTGTGGATGAGTTGTTAGACCGGCTGGCGGGGGCAAAGTATTTGACCACCATCGATCTATGCAAAGGCTACTGGCAGATTCCCCTTAGTCCTGACGCTATTCCCAAGTCGGCATTTCTCACCCCGTTCGGCTTATTCCAGTTTCGAGTTATGCCATTCGGGATGAAGAATGCCCCGGCGACCTTCCAAAGGCTGGCTGACCGGCTTCTGGATGGTCTCCGGGACTATGCTTGTGCCTACCTGGACGACATCGCCATCTACAGTGCGACATGGGAAGAGCATCTAAATCACCTAGAGACAGTATTGGACAGGATCCACCAGGCCAGAATCACCCTGAACCCAAACAAGTGTCACGTGGGCAAAGCACAGGTTCAGTATTTAGGGCATTGGGTGGGAAGTGGGAAACAGCGACCAGAACCAGCCAAGATTGAGGCCATAGCCAAATGGCCCATCCCACGCACTAAAACCCAGGTCATGGCATTTCTAGGGACAGCGGGGTATTACAGGAAATTTGTTCCCAATTACAGCAGCGTAGCCAAGCCCCTCACTGATCTGACCCGTAAGAACCAACCCCGCCAGGTAACCTGGACCTCTGAGTGTGAGGAAGCCTTCCGCCAACTAAAGGACGCCCTCACCAATACCCCTGTATTGGCCGCACCCGATCCAACTAAACGTTTCCTAGTTCACACAGACGCTTCTATGTTTGGATTGGGGGCAGTACTGAGCCAAGTCGGGCCGGACGGCCGAGAACACCCGGTAGCTTACCTGAGTCGGAAACTACTGCCCCGTGAAGTAAGCTATGCGGCCAGAGAGAAGGAGTGCCTGGCGGTAGTATGGGCACTCAAGAAGTTGCAACCATATTTGTATGGATGACAGTTTTCCCTCCTAACGGACCATAATCCCCTAGTCTGGCTTAATCGGGTCTCCGGAGACAACGCCAGATTGCTGCGGTGGAGTTTAGCCCTACAACCTCTGGACTTCACCATCCACCACAGACCCGGCAAACAAAACGGTAACGCCGATGGACTAAGTCGACAAATGGAACTTGTACCAACCCCATAAACTTCGGTCATCCCCAAACCGATCCATTGAGGATCAGACTGTGTATGCCGATCGCGTCGCTGAAAAGGGGGAGCCGTGTTACGTGCTACAGAACCACTCAGCACCCAGAATATGTTGTGCAGTTATATGTATTGTGGTACAGTAAAGGGTGTTTTACTGGATGGAAGATATGTTTCTCCTAGCAGATTAATGTTTGGCCGGGTTTTTCCTTAAAGACGGGACCTGCGATGATGTCAGGGTCACGTGATCAGCCCATGTGATGTCTACCTCACTGGTGGGAGGGGTTAGGCCTATGTAATGGAGGTTGGCAAATGCCACAGTGTGTGTGTGTTTCTGGAAACTACAGGGACTTGTGTAGACGCAGCCTGCAACTTGTATATAGGATTCCCGTGCTGCAGGACTGTTGCAGCAAGACTCGGAAGAACCACGGGAATGGCACCTGGCAGATGCCGCAGGACCTGGCAGCCGCTTAGTTACGCCCGTCCCGTCCAAGGGGTGAGTCTGAGACCAGTGGTTCTCCAAGCTGGAGTATGTGTTTTATTTCCCTCATGTTTTGTTAAGCTGCTGGTTACTGAGTGACATTAAAACCACTGAAATTGGACTTTATGCCTGTGTGTTGCCTCGTTACTGCCGCCCAGCTATTGCCTACCAGAGCGAATCCCTACAATTGGTGGACTGAATGCGGGCACAAGCAGTGAGGCCAGGCTATTTTTATTTTTGATTTGCACCCCAGCCTATGTCCTGGGTGAAACGAGTGGCAGAGACCCAGTCGGGGAACTTTCCAGAAATGGAGGCCCCGGTAAAAACGCTCATAGAGGCCATGCGACAGCAGCAGCAGGCTATGCAGCAGCAGGCTACACAGCAGCAGCAGGCTATGCAGCAGCAACAGGAGGCCATGCTGCAGCAGCAACAGGAGGCCATGCGACAGCAGGCTATGCAGCAGCAGGTATGCAGCAGCAGCAGGAAGCCAATCAGCTGTTGATACAGCATATCACGGCAGCGCAGACCAAAGGAGCTGACCGGTGAATCCATGAGGTCCAGAAAGCAGTTCGTATAGCGATTCCCAAGATGGAGAAATCGAACGAGGTGGAGGCATATCTGGAGATGTTCGAAGGAATCGCTGAGAGAGAGAAGCTATTCCGGGACCATTGGGGGGATGTCCTCGCTCCGTTTCTGACCCCAGGACCTTTGAAGGCGTATCAGGACCTACCCACCGAGCAAAGGGCGGACTTCACGGTCATCAAGGGTGAGATACTGGCTCGTCTTGGGGTAAATGTGTTAGTGCGGGCCCAGCGGGTACACCAGTGGTAGTTTACCCCTTCCAAGCCGGCCCGGTCCCAGTATTACGACCTGTTGCACCTGTTACAAAAGTGGTTGCAGCCTGAGGTGTTGTCCCCCACAGCCATGCTGGACCGCATAGTGACTGATAAATTTTGGAGGGCTTTGCCCCACTCCCTCCAGACATGGGTCGGTCAGGCATCCCCTACCAATGCCATGCAGACGATAGACCTCATAGAAAGGTATGGGGCTACCAAAGAGTTACAGGAGGGACCCCTCGAAAGGTAATCGGAAGGTTCCCTAAGTCCCCGCCCCTGGTTCGGCGAGCGGAGCCCAGGAAGGCCACTCAGGACTTATCTGGGGAAGTAAGGAGCCCAATAATCTGCTGGCGGTGCCAGGACCAGGTCATATGAGAGCTGATTGCCCCCACCTGACTGAGCCCATGGAAACCAATTTTGGGTACCGCCAGTCCCATTATGCCGAACCAATGTGAGCAGTGGGCACCCCGAAAGGCCCCAATATGGAACATTTGTGTCGGGTGGAAGTGGAGGGCACCCGACTGTGGCCCTATTGGACTCAGGGAGTCTTGTAACCCTGGTACGAGCCAGCTGGATACACACCAGCGAGTATACGGGTCGGAAAATTGGGGTGTTGTGTATACATGGAGACTTAAAAGACTATCCCACCTCACTAGTGGTAATCAGCACGCCAGCAGGGAGGTGGTGCCACGAGGTGGGGTTGGTGACTAATTTACATTATGAAGTGATAATTGGAAGAGACTTTCCGTTGTTTTCTATGCTGTGGCCGTCGGTTGTCCCGTCCACTGAGCAACTGCCGGCACCAGAGGCAACCCGGTTACATTCTCCAGAAGGGGGGCATGAGCCTGGTGGCCCGGAGGAAGAAGTGCTGGCGGTAGGTATAACCTTCCCTTCGGTGGAGGAGGGGGAGAGTTCTCCCATAGAAGTATTGGCTGGAGAGGTGGAAGACTTGCCGCTGGGACCCGAGTTGTCAGACTTGAATGTATCAGGTGATAATTTTGGTACAGCGCAACTCCGAGACCTCACTTTAGCCAGGGCCAGAGAAAATGTACTGTTTGTCAATGGGGAACCCCAACAACCTGGGGCAGATACGGTGTTTCCACGCTTTGAGTTGAATCAGGATTTGTTGTACCGAGTGGAGAAAATACGTGGGGAAATGGTAGAACAGTTACTGGTACCTCAGACATATCGAAGGCTGGTAATGGATTTAGCGCATGCGCATGTACTTGGGGGGCATTTGGGCCAAAAGAAGACCCTCGACCGAATTCTGCAGCGATTTTACTGGCCAGGGGTTCATGAAGAAGTTAAACGGTACTGTAGCTCCTGTCCAGTATGCCAGGTAACCAGTCCCCAGCCTCACTTTCGGAGCCCTTTGGTGCCTTTGCCAATTATAGAGGTACCATTTGAGAGAGTGGCCATGGACCTGGTGGGGCCTCTCAATAAGTCGGCAAGGGGACACCAACACATTCTTGTAGTTCTAGACTATGCTACCCGATATCCTGAGGCCATTCCTCTGCGCCACACATCAGCTAAGCTTATAGCAAAGGAACTCATGGGTATGTTTTCACGGGTGGGAATTCCGCAAGAGATTTTAACAGACCAGGGAACCCCCTTTATGTCAAAAATTATGAAGGAACTCTGACGGTTGTTAAATGTTAAACAGTTGCGTACCTCGGTCTATCATCCCCAAACAGATGGTCTGGTAGAAAGATTCAATAAGACACTGAAGAGCATGTTAAAAAAGGCAGTTTCCAAAGATGGGAAGGACTGGGATCTGTTATTGCCATATTTGTTATTTGCAGTGCGGGAGGTACCTCAGGCATCTACGGGGTTCTCGCCCTTTGAACTATTGTACGGCAGACATCTACGGGGCTTACTAGATATAGCCAAAGAGGCCTGGGAGAACCAATCTACTTCCCACAAAAGTGTGATAGAACATGTTGCAAAAATGCAAGAGCGAATGGAGACAGTCCTACCTTTGGTCCGGGAACATATGGAGGCAGCACAACGGTCACAGAGTCGGGTCTATAACCGGGAGGCTAGGGTAAGAACCTTTAGCCCTGGGGATCGAGTTTTGGTGCTTGTACCTACCGTAGATAGCAAATTTCTCGCAAGGTGCCAGGGACCCTACGAGATCATGGAGAAGGTGGGACCAGTAGACTACAAGATACACCAACCAGGTCGGAGAAAGCCAGAACAGGTTTACCATATTAATTTTCTTAAACCCTGGAAAGATAGAGAGCACCTTGGTGGGGATAGTCCGCTGCCAGCGTTTCAGATGGAAAAGGCTCCATTACCTCGGGGCGAGGCAGGAGAAGCCCAACCCACGGTCAAAATTGCAGATACTTTGTCTCCTAAACAGGTTCAGGAGGTCCGGGAGTTCATCAGCCGAAATACAGATGTTTTTTCGGAGCTCCCTGGACGCACCTCCCTAATCCATCATGACATTGTCGCAGAGCCACAGGCCACGGTCCGATTAAAGCCATATCGAGTGCCTGAGGCCCGGCGACAAGCCATCTCAGAAGAGGTAAAAATGTTGCTACAGTTAGGGGTCATAGAAGAGTCTCAGAGTGAGTGGGCCAGCCCAATAGTTCTAATACCCAAGCCTGATGGGTCTCTAAGATTCTGTAATGATTTTAGAAAACTCAATGACATTTCAAAGTTTGACGCCTACCCCATGCCCCGGGTTGACGAGTTGATAGAGCGCTTTGGGCAAGCACGGTATTTTACAACTCTGGACCTCACAAACGGTTATTGGCAGTGACCCCTAACAGAGGCGGCGAAGGGAAAGATGGCGTTTATAACACCTAAGGGGCTGTTCCAGTATAAGGTTTTACCCTTTGGGTTGCGTGGCGCTCCAGCAACGTTCCAGCGGTTAATGGATATTGTTCTCCGTCCCCATCGCCGCTATGCCTCAGCCTATCTAGATGATATTATTGTGTTCAGCACCGATTGGGAAAGCCACTTAGCAAAAGTACAGGCAGTGGTAGACTCCCTGCGACAAGCAGGACTAACTGCCAACCCAAAGAAGTGTTTTATAGGGTTGGAGGAAGCCCGGTACTTGGGTTATGTCATTGGGAGGGGAGTTCTCAAGCCCCAAGTGAACAAGGTCGAGGCAATTCAGAACTGGCCCCGTCCCCTCACAACAAAGCAGGTAAAGGCCTTTTTGGGTTTGGTGGGATATTACAGGCGATTCATTCCCAACTTTGCAACCCTGTCCGCGCCTTTAACAGATTGTTTAAAAGGAAAAAAATCTGTGAGGGTCCACTGGAATGATCAGTTAGAGGAGGCCTTTACAAAATTAAAAGGGGTACTCTGTGGTACACCAATCCTGATGACTCCAAATTTCAAAAAAGAGTTTGTGGTGCAGACTGATGGCTCTGAGATAGGCCTCGGTGCCGTGCTGTCTCAGGAAGTTAACGGGGAAGAGCATCCCGTTAGTTTCCTAAGCCGGAAGCTTACCCCAGCTGAAACCCAGTACAGTATTGTGGAGAGACAGTGCCTGGCCATCAAGTGAGCACTGGAATCGTTGCGCTACTATTTGCTGGGGAGAACATTTCGGTTAGTGACAGATCATTCCCCTCTTACGTGGAGTCAAACTAAGGAGAGGAATGCCCTAGTCACCTGTCCCTGTAAAACTTTAAGTTTTCAGTAGAACATCGCACAGGCAGACTACAGGGGAATGCAGATGCTCTGTCCAGAGTTCACTGTATGTCATGTGTCCACCCCTCTAGGGTTGAACATAGGGGGGAGGTATGTGGTACAGTAAAGGGTGTTTTACTGGATGGAAGATATGTTTCTCCTAGCAGATTAATGTTTGGCCGGGTTTTTCCTTAAAGACGGGACCTGCGATGATGTCAGGGTCACGTGATCAGCCCATGTGATGTCTACCTCACTGGTGGGAGGGGTTAGGCCTATGTAATGGAGGTTGGTAAATGCCACAGTGTGTGTGTTTCTGGAAACTACAGGGACTTGTGTGGATGCAGCCTGCAACGTGTATATAGGATTCCCGTGCTGCAGGACTGTTGCAGCAAGACTCGGAAGAACCCCGGGAATGGCACCTGGCGGATGCCGCAGGACCTGGCAGCCGCTTAGTTATGCCCGTCCCGTGCAAGGGGTGAGTCTGAGACCAGTGGTTCTCCAAGCTGGAGTATGTGTTTTATTTCCCTCATGTTTTGTTAAGCTGCTGGTTACTGAGTGACATTAAAACCACTAAAATTGGACTTTATGCCTGTGTGTTGCCTCGTTACTGCCGCCCAGCTATTGCCTACCAGAGCGAATCCCTACAGTATGTATAATAGGTTCTATGTGAGATGCATGTAACTAATGCATCAGCCCACAGACTGCGCCCCTGGGCAGAGGGGACACGATATTCTCCTTTTGTCCGCCCTCCCCCCACCTTTGTAATTCCCACAGTAAATATCGGCAAGCTCCGGCCACCTGTGGCTTTTGTAATGCATGTCTGGCCTGCCGCTTTTCTATTGGCTTGCCCTCTGTATCTGTGTGATATATTCTGTGTCCTGTGAGTAAAGTGTTGTCAGACTGGAAATACGTGGAGAAGCAGTGATCTTTTATATGCGCCCATGTAACCAAGGAATTCCAGCCAGCGTCATTCATTCAGACTCCAGCCAACGCAGAGCGGACCTCTGAAAACACGGGGTGGTACTGAAAGAGGTACCCCAGCCTGGGTAGACCCCATTACACCCCGTACATCCAAATGGGAAGGCGATAAATCTGTGAATTTGTTTTTTTTTTACATTTGATATTTATCACTTTGCCTTCAGTGTGTCAAATCATAGCCAACCTGGCCTTGTCCTGGTCTAAAAACAGGTGTGTGTTAGCACCGCTCCCCGCTCCCCGGCTGTACTCACCGCTCCCGCTCCTGGTCCGGCTTCCTCCTCAGTCTCTGCCTTGACGCGCGCCCCCGCTCTGCGCGCTTTCCGGCAGCTGGTCTCCCGACGTCCTCCTCCACTCCCCTCGGCCGCGCGCATGGTACCTCTGCGCACGCGCCGGAGGGGTAGATCGTGCGCCTATGGCAGTCTGTCGGCGTGACCTGCTAGGATCCCCGCCCGACCTATCAGCGTCCTCCACTAGGTATTTCAGGCCGCCCTCCCCTAGGGGAGGCGCCTGACTATTGAGTTATTTCCTCTTGTGTCTAGGCCGTGCTTGCTGCAGTAGCAGCCGCTTTCCTGTTTACCCTTTGTGCTGCCTGCCTTTGGGCTCCCTGTCCCTTTGCTCCCTGTCTCCGTGCTTCCAGCTGTGCCATCGTGTTATCGCTGTGTCTCCTGCTCCTGTCCGCTGTTTAACCCTCTGTGTCCTCTCTCCTTTTAGTGTTGCTCCCTTTCCTGCCTCCTGCTGGTCCCGCCGTTCCATCCTCCACTCCTTCCGCCTACGGATCCCGGTGTACCCGTCTCCTCCCCGGATCTCCCACTACTCCTCTTCATCGCTCACCCTCTTGAGCCGACCCCTGGTCCTGGCTGCCGTGGCGCTTGAACTCCCCGAGTCTGTTCCCTAACGATCCCTGTATAGGGGTCGGTCCACTTGGTGCGCTCACTCGGGGAGGGTTCGGCGTCACGGCCCAGTGGGTCCACTCTCGCTTCCGGCACCCGAAGTGTAACAGAATAGTCAGGCCATGGACCCCGCCGGGGCTGCGACCCAAAAGGAGTTGGTATTCCTGAGGGAGAACCAGACTCGAATTATGTCTTTTATGAAGACCATGGATTCCCGCCTGTCGGCCTTACAGGCCGCTGACCCTGGCAACGCCTCCCAACTGGCCAGCCTCCAGCTGGAGCTGGTTCAACAGCGAGACACCCAATCCCACATCCTCTCTTACATGGCCTCGGTCGACGACCGGTTGCTGTCCCTGCAGTCGGCTGCCGCACGCAATCCGTCCCACGGTTCCGATTCCGTACCTACCCCGTCACCCAGGCTGGGTAAACCGCCCCGGTATGGCGGCGACCCAAAGTTGTGCAGGGGCTTCCTAAATCAATGCAGGTTGCATTTCGAACTATTGCCCCAACAGTATCCCACAGATCGGGCCAAGGTGGCCTTTATTGTGTCCCATTTGGAGGGAGAGGCCCTCTCCTGGGTGAATCCTCTGTGGGAGCGGGACGACCCCGTAGTCTCTAGTGTCCAGAACTTCATGGACACTTTCCGTAGAGTCTTTGACGAGCCCGGTCGGGTAGCCTCCGCCACGGAGTCCCTTTTCTGCCTCACTCAGGGTACCCTTACGGTCGGACAATATGCCATCCGGTTCCGTACCTTGGCCTCTGAGTTGGGGTGGAATAACGAGGCGTTGGTCGGGGCCTTCTGGCGTGGTCTCTCCGGCAAAATCAAAGACGAACTGGCAGGGCGTGATACCCCGACCACCCTGGAGGATCTTATTTCTCTGGCCACACGAGTCGACCTCCGGTTCCAGGAACGCGCTAGAGAGGCTGCGAGAGAGAGGCGTCCGCTCAGACCATCTGCTTCTTTTCACAGGCCGTCCAGTCCCCGTCCTCCTGGTCCGTCCTCCAGTCTGGCACCGGAGCCGATGCAGGTGGATCGAGTCAAGTTGGCTGAACAGCGCCGTAAGGAGAGACTGATGGAGGGTTTATGCCTGTATTGTGGCAGCGCATCCCACTTCCTGCGTTCTTGTCCTGAGAGGCCGGGAAACTCCTCCACCTAGGGCAGGTAAGAGAGGCCGACCTAGGTGTATCTCACTCCTCTCATCCCCTTACCCTTTCGGTTCAGCTGGTTTTTGGTCAGAGACGTGGCTCGGAGGTGGCCTATGTGGACTCGGGCGCGGCGGGGAACTTCATGAGATTGAAGGAGGTGAGGAAGTACCGGATTCCCGTTATTACCCTAAAAACTCAGCGTGTTATCGCCTCCATAGATGGAAGACCCCTACAGGAGTCCGTGTCCCTGGTTACTGAGGAGGTATGTCTGCAAATCGGGGCCTTGCACCGGGAGCGGATCGCATTCTACGTTCTTCCCGACTTAGGCCATGCCTTGCTACTTGGCCTACCCTGGCTTCGAACACACGAACCCGTCCTGAATTGGCGTTCCGGGGAGGTCCTCCGCTGGGGACATCCCTGCCAGGAGAGATGCCTGAGGTCTGTGCGTCCAGTCAATTCTCCTCCAGTCCCCTCGGGCCCTGGAGGCTTACCAGCCGCATACTGGTCGTTCTCTGACGTGTTTGATAAGAAGGAGGCGGAGATCCTCCCTCCGCATCGCCCCTATGATTGCCCTATCGAGCTACGACCCGGGACCATTCCGCCTCGTGGGCGAATTTATCCCTTGTCCCCAGCTGAGACTGCGGCCATGTCTGAGTACATTCGTGAGAATTTAGCCAGAGGATTCATACGGAAGTCTTCTTCGCCTGCCGGAGCTGGGTTTTTCTTTGTGAAGAAGAAAGACGGTTCTCTCCGTCCTTGCATCGATTTCCGGGGTTTGAACGACATTACTGTAAAAAACAAGTATCCCTTGCCTCTCATCCCAGAACTCTTTGATCGGCTGCGTGGGGCCCGCATCTTCTCGAAGTTGGATTTACGCGGGGCCTACAACCTCGTCCGCATCCGTCCGGGTGACGAGTGGAAGACCGCCTTCAACACCCGGGACGGGCATTACGAATATCTGGTCATGCCCTTCGGTCTCTGCAACGCTCCCGCGGTGTTCCAGGAATTCGTCAACGATATCTTCCGAGATCTACTATACTCCTGCGTGGTGGTGTATCTGGACGACATCCTTATTTTTTCCTCGGATCTGGCTTCTCACAGGAAGAGCGTCCGACTGGTTCTACAACGCCTACGGGAGAATCACCTCTACGCGAAGCTGGAGAAGTGTCTCTTTGAGCAGTCTTCCTTACCCTTTTTGGGGTACATTGTTTCTGATTCTGGTCTGGAGATGGATCCTGGAAAGCTGTCGGCAATTCTTCAGTGGCCCCGGCCGGTGGGAGTCAAGGCGATTCAAAGGTTCCTCGGCTTCGCCAATTATTATCGCCAATTTGTGCCACATTTTTCATCCGTCTTCAGACCTATCTCCAGTCTCACTCGCAAAAACGTCAGTCCCTCGTCCTGGTCTCCGGAGGCTGAAGAGGCCTTCTCCTGTCTGAAACAAGCCTTTGCAACGGCACCTGTTTTACACCGACCCGAGGCTACCAAGCCATTCATTTTGGAGGTGGATGCCTCTTCCATCGGAGCAGGTGCAGTGCTTTCTCAGAGATCCCCGTCTGGCCGACTGGTTACCTGCGGGTTCTTTTCAAAAACCTTCTCTCCAGCAGAGTGTAACTACTCCATCGGGGATCGTGAACTGCTGGCCATAAAATTGGCGTTGGAGGAGTGGCGCTACCTCCTTGAGGGGTCGGTCCACCCGTTTACCATCTTTACCGACCACAAGAACCTGGCATATCTCCAGTCGGCCCAGAGACTTAATCCTCGACAAGCCAGATGGTCTCTATTCTTCGCTCGGTTCGATTTTAAGCTGCATTTCCGCCCCGGGCCAAAGAACTTCAAGGCGGATGCCTTGTCCCGGTCTCTGCAGTCTTCTGATTTGGTGGAGGAACCGACTCACATCATTGATCCTGCCAAGATCATCACGGTGGCCCCGGTGAGACTGATTACTCCTCCCCCAGGCAAGACCTACGTGCCCGAGGCAGACAGGAGAAAGGTACTGCATTGGGGACATTCCTCTAAAGTTTCTGGACATGTCGGAGTCAAAAAGACGATGGAGCTCATTGCTCGTTTTTACTGGTGGCCCTCTCTCCACCAGGACGTGTCTGACTTCACGGCATCCTGTTCCTCTTGTGCCAAGGTCAAGGTTCCTAGGCGATCACCCTCCGGCCTTCTGCTTCCCCTGCCGATCCCCTCAGTCCCTTGGCAACATATCGCTTTGGATTTCATTACGGATCTACCTGACTCTTCCGGATATACTACTATCCTGGTAACTGTCGACCGCTTCTCCAAGATGGCCCATTTCACGCCTCTTCCAGCCTTGCCCTCCGCCCCAGAGTTGGCGAAGACTTTTATCCAGCACATCTTTCGCCTCCACGGCTTTCCGAAGCATATTGTGTCTGATCGAGGCGTACAATTCACCTCGCGATTCTGGAGGGCCTTATGTAAACTTCTGGAAGTAAGGTTGGACTTTTCCTCCGCGTACCATCCTCAGTCCAATGGCCAAGTGGAACGCATTAATCAGGTACTAGCGACATATTTACGGCAGTTCACCAACGCTCATCAGGATAACTGGGTCCATCTCCTCCCCTGGGCAGAGTTCTCCTACAATAATCACCCCAGCGAGTCTTCAGCCAAATCTCCATTCTTCGTTGTGTTTGGGATGCATCCTGGTATCCCGCTACCTATTTCCACTACCTCTGGTGTGCCTTCAGCGGATTCTCTGACCCTGGAGTTCTCTAAAATCTGGTCTGAGACCAAGGAGGCTCTCGAAAAGTCTGGGGAGCGCATGAAAAGACACGCAGACAAAAGACGCTTGGACTCTCCGATCTACCTCCCGGGTCAACAAGTTTGGCTTTCGGCCAAGTACATTAGGCTAAAGCTCCCTTCTTACAAACTGGGACCTCGCTACATTGGACCTTTCAAGATTCTCAAACGCATAAACAACGTGTCTTACAAATTGGAGTTGCCCGTCTCGCTTCGGGTCCCCAACTCCTTCCACGTCTCTCTCCTTAAACCAGTTGTCTTGAATCGGTTCCACCCGGCTCCCAACCCTTCTCCTCTACCTGTCTGTTCTGATGATATCTTTGAGGTAAGAGACATTTTGGCCTCGAAAAAAGTCAGGGGTAAAACTCTTTTCCTAATTGATTGGAAGGGTTTCGGTCCCGAGGAAAGATCTTGGGAGCCACGGGAGAACATCAATGCTCCACGCATTCTTAAGAGGTTTTTAGCCAGACGCAGTGGAGGGGAGGGTAAGAGAGGGGGTACTGTTAGCACCGCTCCCCGCTCCCCGGCTGTACTTACCGCTCCCGCTCCTGGTCCGGCTTCCTCCTCAGTCTCTGCCTTGACGCGCGCCCCCGCTCTGCGCGCTTTCCGGCAGCTGGTCTCCCGACGTCCTCCTCCACTCCCCTCGGCCGCGCGCATGGTACCTCTGCGCACGCGCCGGAGGGGTAGATCGTGCGCCTATGGCAGTCTGTCGGCGTGACCTGCTAGGATCCCCGCCCGACCTATCAGCGTCCTCCACTAGGTATTTCAGGCCGCCCTCCCCTAGGGGAGGTGCCTGACTATTGAGTTATTTCCTCTTGTGTCTAGGCCGTGCTTGCTGCAGTAGCAGCCGCTTTCCTGTTTACCCTTTGTGCTGCCTGCCTTTGGGCTCCCTGTCCCTTTGCTCCCTGTCTCCGTGCTTCCAGCTGTGCCATCGTGTTATCGCTGTGTCTCCTGCTCCTGTCCGCTGTTTAACCCTCTGTGTCCTCTCTCCTTTTAGTGTTGCTCCCTTTCCTGCCTCCTGCTGGTCCCGCCGTTCCATCCTCCACTCCTTCCGCCTACGGATCCCGGTGTACCCGTCTCCTCCCCGGATCTCCCACTACTCCTCTTCATCGCTCACCCTCTTGAGCCGACCCCTGGTCCTGGCTGCCGTGGCGCTTGAACTCCCCGAGTCTGTTCCCTAACGATCCCTGTATAGGGGTCGGTCCACTTGGTGCGCTCACTCGGGGAGGGTTCGGCGTCGCGGCCCAGTGGGTCCACTCTCGCTTCCGGCACCCGAAGTGTAACAGTGTGGATTACATACCCACTCAAAAGTAGGCGTCCTGTGCAGTTTCTTGTATTTTCGGGGGCAGGACCTGAACATTCCTATTGTAGACACTGAGATGTGGGGAAGTATGCTTGACGAGAAACGGAAAACTTACATTATCCATTGAGATCACTAGAAATGTGGAGAATTTGTGTACTTTTGTGATGAGAGTAGACTGGACGGTCACATCCTGGGATAGTTATTATGGGTTACTGCTGAACCTGGAGCCGCAGACATATCACCCAGTTCCCATAATATTCTCATTGCCATGTACAGTACATGCAGGGCCAGCGCATTGAACTATACCAGCGTCATAGATGCCGGTACAGTTCACAGCAATGATGGAGGAGAGAGCGTCAGCTGACGCTCCCTCTCCCATCATTCCCCGCTCTGCCTCTGAAACAGCGGGTGCGTAATGACTTCATCACGCACTCACTATGTGCCAGGCAGAGCAGGCTGAGACAGGAGATGGGAGCAGCGCAGGCTGAAAGAGAAGGTGAGGAGAGAGTTTGTTTTTTTCATCAGTGTGAGTACTAGACTGTGGGGCCATTCTCGGGGGCTGTATACCAAGCTGGGCTGTACACCATACCATGCTGGGCTGGGCTGTATACCATGGTAGGCTCTATACCATGCTGGGCTCTATACCATGGTGGACTATGTACCATGGTGGGCTGGTCTGTATACCATGGTAGGCTGTATACCATGCTGGGCTGTATACGATGGTGGGCTGTATATCATGGTGGGCTGGGCTGTATACCATCCATGCTGGGCTGTATACCATGCTGGGCTGGGCTGTATACCATGGTGGGCTGTATACCATGCTGGGCTCTATACCATGCTGGACTGTACACCATGGTGGGCTGTATATCATGCTGGGCTATATACCGTGCTGGGCTGTATACCATGCTGGGCTGTATACCATGGTGGGCTGTATACCATGCTGGGCTGTATACCATGGTGGGCTGTATACCATGCTGGGCTATACACCATGTGGTACTGTGCTATATACCATGTGGTACTGTGCTATATACCATGGTGGGCTGTGCTATATACCATGTGGGGCTGTGCTATATACCATGTAGGACTGTGCTATATACTGTGTGGGGCTGTGCTATATACCATGTGGGGCTGTGCTATATTCCATGGGGGGTAAATTTTACATTATATTCTATGGGGGAGGCTGTGTTATAATATGGGGGGCTACATTATATTCTATGGAGAGGTGGGCTGTATTATATTCTATTTGGGGCTACATTATATTCTAAGGGGGCTGTATTATATTTATTATATTGTATGGGGGCGTGTTGTGAACTCATTTTCTGGTCTACCAGTTGTGAGTTCTCCTTCCGGGCTCCCTCTGGTGGTAACAGGAGGTAGTGAGGTTGATTTAATTAGTAGACATCTGCCACCTGATGATGAGGATAACGATTGGATCTCTGGAATCTCAGACTGGATTTAAGACAGTCGACGCCCTATTCTGGTGCTGGTGTTCCTTCTGGCTTTTCAGGTCTTGGTTTTCAGCTCTGTTCCAGTCATCTCAAGCTAAGTGTTTCTGCTAAAGTTCACACTTGATTTTGTTGGTCTATTCAGTTTTTTGTGTGGTCAGCCAGCCCCGGCTGGGGCTGTGCTGAATTTCCACTCTTATTTATCTGTATTTGCCAATTTGCTTTTTGTCCCTTATTAGATTGGCCTCTTTTTGCTCTGTCTCAGAATATTTCAGAGTGCTGATATAGTGGGAGAAGTCTAGTGACTTCAGGGTTAATTTTGTTATCAGAAGTGTTGGACATTATTTTTGTAGGGTTTTTGGGCAGATTGCAGACAGTGTCTTTCCTTTCCTGTCCTTTCTAGTTAGTTTGGGCCCCATCATTTGCTCTGCCTATTTTCCTGCCTGTGTTTGTGTTTTCATCATGTTTCACCGTCAATACATGTGTGGGGGCTGTCTATTCCTTTGGGGTCTGCTCTGGGGCAGTTAATTTTCCCCTTTTCTTGCTTTAGGCTTATTTAGTCCTCCTGCTGTGACGAGGCGTCTAGATTCATTGTGGAACGCTCCACGGCTGCTGCTAGTTGTGTGGTTAGGATCAGGGGTCTGCAAACTGCATAGTTACCAACCTCTCTGGTTTTCTGTGACTTAGCTTGTTTAGTTTTCCTCCTCGGTGACCCATTCATATCAGGGGTGATTGCATCATACTCTATGAGGGGGCTACATTATACTATATGAGGAGGCTACATTGTATTCTATGGGGGCTGCATTATATTCTATGGGGGGGCTACATTATATTGTATGGGGGCTTCATTATGCTATAAGGGGGCTACATTATATTCTATGGAGGTTGCATCATACTATATGAGGAGGGCTACTGCTGCAGAGAGATCTAAGAGAATTAGCATGGAGTAATGACCATTTGATTTAGCTGTTAGCAGATCATTAGAGACTTTAGTGAGAGCAGTTTCAGTGGAGTGTAAAGAGCGGAAACCGGATTGGAGAGGGTCGAGAAGAGAGTTTTCTGAGAGAAAGCGGATAAGACGGGAATGGACCAGGCGTTCCAGGAGTTTAGAGATGAAGGGAAGATTAGAGAAAGGTCTATAGTTAGCGGCACAGTTTTGGTCGAGGGATGTTTTTTAAGTAGTGGATGTATGATGGCATGCTTAAATGAGGAGGGAAAAATACCAGAAGAGAGAGAGAGGTTAAATATTTTAGTTAGGTGAGGGGTGACAGCAGGGGAAAGGGACTGGAGGAGATGTGACAGAAATGGGTCACTGGTGCAAGTGGTTGGGCGAGAAGATGCAAGGAGCCTGCTTACTTCTTCTTCTGTGACTGGTTCAAAATCAGAGAGTGAGCTAGATGCAGTGGGGGAGGGAGGACAGTGCATGGTATCAGGTGATTGGGAGATAATTTCCTGTCGAATCTGGTCAATTTTTTCTTTGAAGTAATTGGCCAGATCGTCAGCTTGGAGCTCCGTAGTTGGGGCCTGTACTCTTGGGTTGAATAGAGAATGAAAAGTGTCAAAGAGACGTTTCGGGTTATTGGACAGTGAGGTGATGAGGGTGTTGAAATAGGCTTGTTTGGAGAGGTGAAGGGCAGTGTTGTATGTTCTAAGCATAAACTTAAAATGGATGAAATCTCAATGTTCCTGAGCGTAAGCTATTTCACATGGTTGGGAAAATGTTTGTATATTGGTGCGCTAATACCTCAATGAAATGAAATATAGAGATGCAGACCAGTGATCAAAAAAATGCGGACAGAAAAAGAAGAAAAGCAAGACCACTAATCGGAATGCACACTGCCAATGTGGATTATATAAGAAATGACTTTATTGATAACAACCCATTAAAAACATTATAAAAACACACACAATGCAAACCACATGAGTCCTGCATACCCAATGAACCTCATAATAATAATGATAACAGCAGCTTTGTAAGAAAATCAGATCATAAATTTGATCAAATACCATAGGATCATAAGTTGATCCATACCATAATACAACTATTCATTTACATCCAAATAGACAATAATAGTCACCAATTGTATAGCTGCATAATCAATCCCCCATGGAAAAGTAACCCACCATAACACATAAAATGACTGCAGGCATGAGTGAGCCAAAAAATGAAAATATGCACCATGCCCTATGCTGCCAATAAATCAATCTAATGTTGTAAACAACTCTTGCTGAAAAGTGATGAAAGGTGGCCAATCAAAGATGTTAGAAAAAGCAGCCACAGGAGGAAGGGCAAGGGCACAAGGCCTGCATAAAGAAAGTGGCCCCCAGAGGATCAAAGAGGATCTGTTCGTATGCATACCCAAGATGGAGCAATGGGAGATCAAGGAATGTGAGCAGCACACAGAGGCGGGAACTCAACTCGTGTCGCCGTTACATGGACGGCTTCGTCAGGGGTAGTGCACAATGTTATCCTCATAGCCATTAACCCCTTCACGACCTTTGACGCCATGTAGGCGTCATGAAAAGTCGTGCCAGAACGACCCATGACGCCTATGTGGCGTTATGACTTTAAAGCCCCCCTGCGGGTCGGGTGACCTAGGTCACTGAAAGGTCACCCGACCCGCAGATACAGGGGGCTTTGTTCTTCGCCACAGGGGGCGTGGCTTCGCCCCCACGTGGCTACGATCGCTCTGATTGGCTGTTAAAAGTGAAACAGCCAATCAGAGCGATAGTAATATTTCATCAATGAAAATTGATGAAATATTACAATCCAGCCATGGCCGATGCTGCAGTAGCATCGGACATGGCTGGAGACACCGATTCCACCCCCCCACACCGGCGATCGCCCCCCCGCAGCTGAATGACAGCGGCGATCTGCCGCCGCTGTCATCATCTGCCCCCCTCCCATTCCCTCTGCTCCCCGCCAGCTTCCGATAACCCCCTCACCCCCTCTCACCTCCCCCGGCACCTTCTAAGTCCCCCTGTCGCTCCCGGTGTCCGGCGGGTCCGGTTCATGGGCGCCGCCATTTTGGAAAATGGCGGGCGCATGCGCAGTGCGCCCGCCCGAATCTGCCAGCTGCAGATTCCATTCTTTCATTTTGATCACTCTCACAGTGATCAAAATGAAAGAAAAAGTAAATAAACCCCCCGATTATCACCCCCATAGGTAGGCACAACTAATAAAGTAAAGAAAATATTTTTATTTTTATTTTTCCATTAGGGTTAGGGTTATGGTTGAAAAGAGGGTTAGGGTTAGGGTTGAAAAGAGGGTTAGGGTTAGGGTTGGAAAGAGGGTTAGGGTTAGGGTTGGAAAGAGGGTTAGGGTTGGAAAGAGGGTTAGGGTTGGAAAGAGGGTTAGGGTTAGGATTGGAAAGAGGGTTAGGGTTGGAAAGAGGGTTAGGGTTGAATTAGGGTTAGGGTTGGAATTAGGGTTAGGGTTGGAATTAGGGTTAGAATTAGGGTTAGGGTTGGAATTAGGGTTAGCGTTGGAATTAGGGTTAGGCTTGTGGTTAGGGATGTGTTAGGGTTAGGGCTGTAGTTAGGGGTGTGTTGGGGTTAGGGTTGGAGTTAGAATTGAGGGGTTTCCACTGTTTAGGCACATCAGGGGGTCTCCAAACGCAACATGGTGCAACCATTGATTCCAGCCAATTTTGCGTTCAAAAAGTCAAACGGTGCTCCTTCCCTTTCAAGCCCTGACATGTGCCCAAACAGTGGTTTACCCCAACATATGGGGTATCAGCGTACTCAGGAAAAATTGCACAACAACTTTTGGGGACTAATTTCTCGTGTTACCTTTGGGAAAATAAAAAATTGGGGGCTAAAAAATTATTTTTGTGGAAAAAAATGATTTTTTCATTTTCACGTCTCTGCATTATAAACTTCTGTGAAGCACTTGGGGGTTCAAAGTGCTCACAACACATCTTACATACATTCCCTGGAAGGTCTAGTTTCCAAAATGGGGTCACTTGTGGGGGGTTTCCACTGTTTAGGCACATCAGGGGCTCTGCAAATGTAATGACGAACGCAGACTATTCCATCAAAGTCTGCATTTCAAAACGTCACTACATCCATTCCGAGCCCTGACGTGTGCCCAAACAATGGTTCCCCCCCACATATGGGGTATCAGCGTACTCAGAACAAACTGGACAACAACTTTTGGGGTCCAATTTCTCCTGTTACCCTTGTGAAAATAAAAAATTGCGAGCTAAAAAATCATTTTTTGAGGAAAAAAAAATTATTTTTTATTTTCAAGGCTCTGCGTTATAATCTTCTGTGAAGCACTTGGGGGTTCAGTGTGCTCACTACACATCTAGGCAACTTCTTTATGGGGTCTAGTTTCCAAAATGGGGTCACTTGTGGGGGGTTTCCACAGTTTAGGTACACAAGGGCTCTGCAAATGTAACATGACGCCCTCAGACCATGCCATCAAAGTCAGCATTTCATAGTGCCACTACTTCCCTTCCGAGCCACGACGTGTGCCCAAACAGTGGTTCCCCCCCACATAAGGGGTACCAGCGTACTCAGGACAAACTGTACAACAACTTTTGGGGTCCAATTCATCCTGTTACACTTGTGAAAAAAAATTGCGGGCTAAAAATCTTTTTTTTTTTTTGAGGAAAAAAATGATTTTTTATTTTCACGGCTCTGCGTTATAAACTTCTGTGAAGCACTTGGGGGTTCAAGGTGCTCACCACACATCTAGATAAGTTCCTTGGGGGGTCTAGTTTCCAAAATGAGGTCACATGCGGGGGGTTTCTACTGTTTAGGCACACAGGGGCTCTGCAAATGTAACATGACACCCTCAGACCATGCCATCAAAGTCAGCATTTCAAAATGTCACTACCTCCCTGCTGAGCCCCGACGTGTGCCCAAACAGTGGTCCCCCCCCACATATCGGGTACCAGTGTACTCAGGACTAACTGTACAACAACTTTTGGGGTCCAATTTATCCTGGTACCCCTGTGAAAATAAAATATTGCGGACTAAAAATATTTTTTTTAAGAAAAAAAAATATTTTTTATTTTCACGGCTCTACGTTATAAACTTCTGTGAAGCACCTGGGGGTTCAAAGTGCTCACTATGCATCTAGATAAGTTCCTTAGGGGGTCTAGTTTCCATAATGGGGTCACATGCGGGGGGTTTCTACTGTTTAGGCACACAGGGGCTCTGCAAATGTAACATGACACCCTCAGACCATGCCATCAAAGTCAGCATTTCAAAATGTCACTACCTCCCTGCTGAGTCCCGACGTGTGCCCAAACAGTGGTCCCCCCCCCCACATATGGGGTACCAGTGTACTCAGGACTAACTGTACAACAACTTTTGGGATCCAATTTATCCTGGTACCCCTGTGAAAATAAAAAATTGCGGACTAAAAATATTTTTTTTAAGAAAAAAAAATATTTTTTATTTTCACGGCTCTACGTTATAAACTTCTGTGAAGCACCTGGGGGTTCAAAGTGCTCACTATGCATCTAGATAAGTTCCTTACGGGGTCTAGTTTCCATAATGGGGTCATTTGTGGGGGAGCTCCAAAGTTTAGGCACACAGGGGCTCTCCAAACACGACATGCTGTCCGCTAACGATTGGAGCTAATTTTCATTTCAAAAAGTCAAATGGCACTCCTTCCCTTCTGAGCCATGCCGTGCGCACAAACAGTGGTTCCCCCCACATATGGGGTACCAGCGTACTCAGGACAAACTGGACAACAACTTTTGTGGTCCAATTTCACCTGTTACCCTTGTGAAAATAAAAAATAGCGTGCTAAAAAATCATTTTTGAGGAAAAAAAAATGATTTTTTATTTTCACTGCTCTACGTTATAAACTTTTGTGAAGCGCTTGGGGGTTCAAAGTGCTCCCTACACATCTAGATAAGTTCCTTAAGGGGTCTAGTTTCCAAAATGGTGTCACTTGTGGGGGAGCTCCAATGTTTAGGCACACAGGGGCTCTCCAAACGCGACATGGTGTCCGATAACGATTGGAGCGAATTTTCCATTCAAAAAGTCAAATGGTGCTCCTTCCCTTCTGGCCCCTGCCGTGCGCTAAAACAGTGGTTTATGACCACATATGAGGTATTGGAGTACTTAGGAGAAATTGTCCAACAAATTTAAGGATCCATTTTATCCTGTTGCCCACGTAAAAATGAAAAAACTGAGGCTAAAAGATAATTTTTGTGAAAAAAAGTACTTTTTTTTTACAGATCATTTTGTGAAGCACCTGGGGGTTCAAAGTGATCACTATGCATCTAGATAAGTTCCTTGGGGGGGTCTAGTTTCCAAAATGGGGTCACTTTTGGGGAAGCTCCAGTGCTTAGGCGCACAGCGACTCTCCAAACGCGACATGGCAAGCGCTAAATATTCCAGCATATTTTCCATTCAAAAAGTCAAATGTGCTCCTTCCCTTCCGAGCCCTGCCGTGCACCCAAACAGTGGTTTATGACCACATATGAGGTATCGGTGTACTCAGGAGAAATTGCCCAACAAATTTTAGGATCCATTTTATCCTGTAGCCCATGTGAAAATGAAAAAAAATTAATGATAAAAGAAAATTTGTGGTGCAAAAAATAAAATGTCCATTTTTTCCTTCCACGTTGCTTTAGTTCCTGTGAAGCACCTGAAGGGTTAATAATCTCCTAGAATGTAGTTTTGAGTAGCTTGAGGGGTGCAGTTTTTAGAATGGTGTAACTTTTGGGTATTTTCTGCCATATAGACCCCTCAAAGTGACTTCAAATGTGAGGTGGTCCCTAAAAAAAATGGTTTTGTAAATATTGTTGTAAAAATGAGAAATCGCTGGTCAACTTTTAACCCTTATAACTTCCTAACAAAAAAAAAAATTGTTTCCAAAATTGTGCTGATGTAAAGTAGACATGTGGGAAATGCTATTTAGTAACTATTTTGTGTCACATCACTCTCTGGTTTAACAGAATAAAAATTCAAAATTGGCCGCGTAGAGGTCACTGATGCGGCTGCCTTGTCGCCTCGATACTCCGGGATGAAACTGGGCTCGACAGGCTCTGAAGAAACGATGCCGGTGGGGGGCAACAGGCCCTGAAGAAACGATGCCGGTGGGGCGCAACAGGCCCTGAAGAAACGGTGTCGGTGGGGTGCAACAGACCCTGAAGAAGCGATGCCGGTGGGGCACAACAGGCCCTGATGAAACGGTGTCAGTGGGGCGCAACAGGCCCTGAAGAAGCGATGCCGTTGGGGTGCAACAGGCCCTGAAGAAGCAATGCCGGTGGGGGACAACAGGCCCTGAAGAAATGGTGCTGATGGGGTGCGGTGATGACGCAGTCTCTAAATATAACCGCTCACCAACCTCTGCTCAGGGTCCCTTAGCAAACCGGACGGGGGCCTCTACTACCGCCTGTAGCGAGGTGGCGCCCCCTGGGGCCGGTGATGACAGGGCCGCAGCTGTGGGAGAAGGCAGGGGGGCAGTGTCCTGACCGCTGTAAAGGAATGGTCTGTTGTCGTAGCGGTCGCCCGAGGTAGCCGCCTTGTCACAACAGGGTGGGAAACAGCGGGAGTCGCTGTATGGGACCGTATGCGGGGAGCGGCCGCCAGTGCAAGTCTCTCACGTGTCACTAGTCGGTGAGTCCACAGCTTTCCTTTCACAGGCCCCTGTCGGTCTCTCCACAACACACCATCTGCTCCCTCGGTCCTCTCGGTCTCACACGGCTTCCTGTCTGTTGTCCTGCTCTCTGTCAACTGCCACTTCAGCGCGCCCCCTGCTCCTTTTAAGCTTGCCCCACCCCCTGTTTCCCTGACAACTTCAAGTCTCTCCCTTTATTGTCCTCCCAGTATCGTTCCCTCAGGAACCTGATGGTGGTCCCCTGGGTACCTGTCCTTTCACTGTCTGGGAGTCCTCCTCCCCACAAGATCACAAATCAAGGACAGGCCAATGAAGCATGAAAAAATGAAGTCTTTTTTGTTCAACTAAATGAGCAAGCCATGTTGAAAAATTGACGATGCTGACAAATAGCACAAAGTGCTAAACATCAGGAGTTCACAAATGGAGAATTCCCAGATAGAAATGGAAAAAATATGTAGAATATGAGAACAAACCCCAAAAAGGGGTCCGACATGATGGACCAATTGAGAAAATCATGTATAATATAATTATTGTAAAGAAACATACACTCACTGGCCACTTTATTAGGTACACCATGCTAGTAACGGGTTGGACCCCCTTTTGCCTTCAGAACTGCCTCAATTCTTCGTGGCAGAGATTCAACAAGGTGCTGGAAGCATTCCTCAGAGATTTTGGACCATATTGACATGATGGCATCACACAGTTGGCGCAGATTTGTCGGCTGCACATCCCTGATGCGAATCTCCCGTTCCACCACATCCCAAAGATGCTCTATTGGATTGAGATCTGGTGACTGAGGAGGCCATTTGAGTACAGTGAACTCATTGTCATGTTCAAGAAACCAATCTGAGATGATTCGAGCTTTATGACATGGCGCATTATCCTGCTGAAAGTAGCCATCAGATGTTGGGTACATTGTGGTCATAAAGGGATGGACATGGTCAGCAACAATACTCAGGTAGGCTGTGGCGTTGCAACGATGCTCAATTGGTACCAAGGGGCCCAAAGAGTGCCCAGAAAAAATTCCCCACACCATGACACCACCACCACCAGCCTGAACCGTTGATACAAGGCTGGATGGATCCATGCTTTCATGTTGTTTACGCCAAATTCTGACCCTACCATCCGAATGTCGCAGCAGAAATCGAGACTCATCAGACCAGGCAACGTTTTTCCAATCTTCTACTGTCCAATTTCGATGAGCTTGTGCAAATTGTAGCCTCAGTTTCCTGTTCTTAGCTGAGAGGAGTGGTACCCAGTGTGGTCTTCTGCTGCTGTAGCCCATCTGCCTCAAAGTTCGACGCACTGTGCGTTCAGAGATGCTCTTCTGCCTACCTTGGTTGTAACGGGTGGCAATTTGAGTCACTGTTGCCTTTCTATCAGCTCGAACCAGTCTGCCCATTCTCCTCTGATTTCTGGCATCAACAAGGCATTTCCGGCCACAGAACTGCCGCTCACTGGATTTTTTTTCTTTTTCGGACCATTCTCTGTAAACCCTAGAGATGGTTGTGCGTGAAAATCCCAGTAGATCAGCAGTTTCTGAAATACTCAGACCAGCCCTTCTGGCACCAACAATCATGCCACGTTCAAAGGCACTCAAATCACCTTTCTTCCCCATACTGATGCTCGGTTTGAACTGCAGGAGATTGTCTTGACCATGTCTACATGCCTAAATGCACTGAGTTGCCGCCATGTGATTGGCTGATTAGAAATTAAGTCTTAACACACAGTTGGACAGGTGTACCTAATAAAGTGGCCAGTGAGTGTATATACACATACAATACATAAAGCAAAAAACAAAGCAAAAAAACAATACACTGTGCCTGGTGAATAGCACAGATTGATTTAAACAAAGCAAAAATGTGTAAATGCACATATATATATATATATGCACACACAAGTGTGTGCATACATATATGCCCGCATAAAGCAGACCCTGTAACCCCAGAAAAATACATCAAAATACTGGAACCTCTGCAAAAATCTGTTGTCCAATCGTCCAATAGAAAGATGTAATGGATCCAAAATAGAACCCAACAAAATATATATGTGTATGAACATAGCCCTCACATTCCTTGATCTCCCATGGCTCCATCTTGGGTATGCATATGAGCAGATCCTCTTTGATCCTCTGGGGGCCACTTTCTTTATGCAGGCCTTGTGCCCTTGCCCTTCCTCCTGTGGCTGCTTTTTCTAACATCTTTGATTGGCCACCTTTCATCACTTTTCAGCAAGAGTTGTTTACAACATTAGATTGATTTATTGGCAGCATAGGGCATGGTGCATATTTTCATTTTTTGGCTCACTCATACCTGCAGTCATTTTATGTGTTATGGTGGGTTACTTTTCCATGGGGGATTGATTATGCAGCTATACAATTGGTGACTATTATTGTCTATTTGTATGTAAATGAATTGTTGTATTATGGTATGGATCAACTTATGATCCTATGGTATTTGATCAAATTTATGATCTGATTTTCTTACAAAGATGCTGTTATCGTTACTATTATGAGGTTCATTGGGTATGCAGGACTCATGCGGTTTGCACTGTGTGTGTTTTTATAATGTTTTTAATGGTTTGTTATCAATAAAGTCATTTCCTGTAGAATCCACATTGGCAGTGTGCACTCTGATTAGTGGTCTTGCTTTTCTTCTTTTTTCATTTCACATGGTTGAGCGCACTTGGGATCTGCCCCCAAGGCCCTGCCCATGCCCAATGTTTGGTCCGTAGACCGCGGCTAGGAGTTAGTCCCGCTTTTGTGTCCAGCAGTGATGGTGGATCTGCTGGGCTTCAGGGCGCTAGATGTTGAGGTTTACTGTCTTTCAGATTGTTTTAGGGCAGAAACAACCTGAAAATACTTGCGCAGCCCTGGATAATCGACGCCGGCAGGATGATAAGATCCGGCGGAGGCGGGAACCTATGAGAAGAGAAGTAAATATAATGTAAGTGATGGGACTCCATATAACATGATACTACTGTGCGGTCACTGTGGCCGGACGTCAGAGGAATCTTATCACACAGAGGTCAGGGATCATTGTCAGCCATCATACATGTGACAATCCCATCAATGACAGATGTCATCTCACCCACATGAATTATTCTCACTGACTGACAGCACACAACATAGAGCTGATTCTCACACTTACGTCGTCTCTTTCCCTTTTGTTCTTCATTTTTTGAGCTTTGTTGCTCCATACTCAGATTTTTTTCCTCCTCAGCTGGAAATTCTGGTCAGAAAGTAAAAACATACTCAGTAACAATATATTCTTATAGGATTTGCTTTGTATCTATACTGTAAGTAAAGGGACTCGATGTTACATGATACTACTGTGCTGTCACTGTGGTCGGACGTCAGAGAAATCTTATACAGAGGTCAGGGATCATTGTCAGCCATCATACATATCCCATCACTGACAGATAACATCTGCTCCTCATGAATTATTCTCACTGACTGACATCATATAACATGGAGCTGATTATCACACTTACCTTGTCTCTTTTCCAACTTTTCTTCTTTTTTTGAGCTTTGTTGCTCCATACTCAGATTTTTTTCATCCTGAGCTGGAAATTCTGGTCAGAAAGTAAAAAAAAAACTCAGTAACAATATATTCTTATAGGATTTTCTTTGTATCTATACTGTAAGTAAAGGGATTCAATGTTACATGATACTATTGTGCAGTCACGGTGGCCGGACGTCAGCGGAATCTTATACAGAGGTCAGGGATCATTGTCAGCCATCATACATGTCCCATCACTGACAGATAACATCTGGTCCTCATGAATTATTCGCACTGCCTGACATCACATAACATGGTGCTGATCCTCACACCTACCTTGTCTCTTTTCCTCCATTTCTAGCTCTATACTGGAATATATTGATTTTCTTTCCTCGTCAGTTTCATTTTCTATTCAGAAAGTAAAAAATAAAACACCTCTTAGTATCAGAATATTCATTTAGGATCTGCTTTGTATCTGCTTACAGCATAAGTGTGCAAAACAAAAATTTTGTCAGGTGCCAAGGTTTTTTTAATAGATTTATGGTATTTCGAGGGTGTTGAAATAAAAAATCTCATGGCATTACATAACTTACTCCCAATACCTATACAGCGCATAAAATAATACAACTATGACACATTGACTTAGTAGCTAAAAATTGGCCACCAAAGAATTTTGTAACTTATCATACTCAAAAACTTGAACCAATCACCGCAGCTTGGCCAAAAGGCTCAAGGCCGTTTATTCCAGTGACTGAATGACTAACCCTAATGCCGTGAGAAAATGAATGGTGGGGCAACACTTCTAGGAGAATGCCAGAGGTCAGACAGGGACCCGTGCCGCTACCCTCTTTTATCCCACTCTCCTTCTTTACTAATACACTAATCAGGGACCGTTCACAGGAAAGGAAACCTATCCTTCCCCCTGCTACGATCCACTGACTGGCCAACCACCTGGAAAGCACTTGTGAGTATGTACCATGGCAAAAACAGAGGGAAATATTTTTTCCCACTTTGTAATCCCTTCAGGACTGGGATATATAGCAAATAGGGCAATGCCAGGTGTTCCCCTCCTGAAGGTCCATTGATCACCATTACTTTTGCTGAATTGGTTCTAGTTTTTGAGGTAATTGTCACAAGTGTGTCACGTCCTCCTGAGATATCGGGGGTTAGAAGATCACTACGTATTGTGAATCGTAAATCTTCCATTTAATCTTTGTGTTCGTGTCCAATATTCAATGGATTTAGTTTCATCAATGAAAATAATGATTTCTCCCAAGGCGACTTGTGTGCGATAACCAATGCAATAGCTTTTGGTGTTTGGGTCGCTCTGTCGACTCTAACAGCATCTCAGGTAATGAAATATCCTATATAATTATTTTGTATTTCAGTTTGTAGGCTTACAGTGCCATAAAAGCGACTTTTTGAGGCCAGAATTCTATTGTGATTAATTAATTAACTATTAAATATTTCAGAAACTAGGGAGAATCTGGAAAAACCCAAGTAATATTTATAATCAGCACCATAAACTTAATATAAAACCGTTCAGACATTGTTGGTACCAAAATCACTGTTTACCAGTGCAATGTAAGTAATGGGACGCCATATTACATGATACTACTGTGCGCGAACGGCAGAGGAATCTTATCATATAGAAGTCAGCGATCATTGTCAGCCATCATACATGTGACAATCTCATCACTGACAGATAACATCTGCTCCACATGAATGATCTGGTAATCTTGTAAAACTGTACAAAATTAATGAAATGTATGGGCCTATGGGAGATATGGAGATATTGGAGACTTTAAGTCAACATTCTCATGTTTTGTCCTGTAGACTTGTACATACCTGGCAATGGGGACGAGGATGGCAAATTGGTAATAACATCGTCATTAATAGATACAGGAAAAGATTCTTTCTGCCTGTTTGGAAGAAGAAAAACATGTAAATCACAAGCAAATGCAGTATGAAAGGGGTTGTCTCACTAGATTAACACCAACTATAAGGCCTATTAGGACATATGAGAGCAATAGTGTGGAAAATAGAGCAAAAAGCAAACTAAAAAATGGCTGGCATGTAGTAGTACATCTCTCCTACAGTGTGGGTAACACAAAGTGCATAAATGGCTGCAATTATGGGATGTTACCATCAGCAGTTTCTGAAGCCAAAAGAACAATGATTGCTAATCATGGGGCAATGGATGCTGTGTTTGATATTATGGTATTTATGTCCTATATTTGGGCTTGTGCACATATATTAGCATAGAGCTCCAAGTAATGACCCTGTAATCTACTCACATTTCTGAGAGGTCTGTGTTGGATTCTGGGGTACACTCTGGAGGGGACTCGGGATTCTCCTTGTTCATCCTCCTGGTAGTGTTGGAACAGAGCTAAATGCAGAAAACAAAAATATATGAAATACATTTTTTTACTTTTAGAGGTATTTTTTGTACTTTTTTATCTATTGTTCTCATACTTACTTTAGAAAGCCATTCAGAAGAAGATGAAAAATTTGGGCAGTTAAAGCTCTCATTGTCCTCCTCATCCTCTAAGAACAGATGTTCGTGATCTACGTGATCTACAAGACATAGGTAATGAAATATTTTTAGAGGCTGTCAATAAAGCACAGTAACCATTTATCTGTTATATTAATGACAACCAATTGTCTCAAAATATGGTAGATGAGACAAACAGCTGCTTAGTCTAGATGACGTCTCCTTCTACTTACTGTTAGATAGGCTTGTGCCCACTTTTTCAAATCAGATAATTTTTTATTAAACATAAGAGCATTGAAAACAAATATCACATGTCACAAAACATCGCTAATTTTACAATTTTTTCCCCCAGTATCTTACCCCTCCCCCTCACCCTCAAGGAGACCATTCCAGAAACAAACAACAGATCCCATACTGTCAGATATGGAACTGTTCAGTTCACCATAAATTTAACACAGCATTCCTGTGTACTGGTGTACCATTAATAAAGTCTGTCCAACCACGGCTGCCATATTTTGTGAAAAAGTTCCAGTTTATTTCTCTTGGTGTTTATACTTTTTCCAGTTTTATTATATAGTCCGCTTGAGCCATAAATTCACGTCTGGGTGGAGGCTCCACTCTGATCCAATTTTTAGTAATCAATTTCCTTGCAATAAACAATATTCTTGCTATTACAATTTTGGTCGTACTCTCAGTTACTAACTCCTCCACATACCCCAGTATACATATCAGCGGGTCCCTAAGGAATGCACACCCATACACCACTCCAATACAGTTCAGCACAACAATCGAAAAGGCTGACAGTCTGGGACAGTGACAGAGCATATGCAGTATACCTGCCTGAGATTGTGAGCTCTTCGGGCAGTCAGAGTTAGACTTCAACCCAGTCTTGAATAACCTATCAGGGGTTTTATAGACCCTATGGATCAAGTACAATTGTGACAGTCTCCCAGGTTCACTCATAGATATCTTAGGTACATACTCCAGAATAGATTCCCAACTAGCTCCCATTTCCTTTTAGCTTTAATAGGGTGATCTCCCAAGAACGCATGTAAAAAGTCCCTATATACTTCCGTTATTGCCCCCCTTGTTCCACTATTTTTAAGAATAAAATCTAATGTGAGATCTGTTTGAATCACTATGGGCCCTCCTCTACACTGAGACTGAAACGCGTGTTGAACCCGTCTATACTGATAGAGATTTAACCCTGAAAACTGAAATTCCTCTCGTATCACTTTGAATGATTTAAGTTTCCTCCGGTAAATCAAATGATCTATCAAACTAATCCCTACCTCTTTCCACTCCTCAAATCCCTTCATATGGCCGAACTCCTGGAAATAACTGTTATCTCAGATAGGTGAGAACCTAGTAAACCCAGTGACCCCCCTATCTGTTTGGTTTTCTGCCATACCTTATGGATAAACATAAGATTAATAGTCTGGTACCAAAATCCCAATTTTTTTGAAAAGTCCCGCCTCCAGACCCATACTTAACACCAAGGTCTTAAGTACCTCAAACATCCAGGTATCTGACCCTTCCCTAACATGTCCCCCCATTCCTTTAAGGTGCTGGCATTGTTCAGATACAAAATATATCCTAAGGAGGTTTACTCTGCCCACCACTGATTGATGTATATTATTCCACACTGAAACTTTGGTATGTGTACTTTGCAGTAACGGGCACAAGTTGAGTTCCTCAAACTTCATCAGTGGAAGCACCATATGGATCCCCAAGTACTTAAATTGCTGAACTGCTTTTAATTTAGTACCTGCCTCCACCTCCCCAGTACAATTGTCATCTCCATCAATCGGCAAAACACACGACTTATCCCAGTTAATCTTCAATCCCAAAATCAGACCAAAACCTTCAATTAATATCATTACCTTTCTTAGGGACTCCCCGGAATCTGCCAAGAAAAGCAGCAAATCGTCGCCATAGAGAGCGATCTGCGCCCACTTTTGCCGCAAGCTGAGGAATGTACATCGGCTTCTGACTTAGAAGGTTGTTAAAGTCTAAGTCTCTCAGGAATGGATGATTCTTGATCTCAAATGCTCCTGCTGGAAAAGACAAAACCAAAGTGTTGCAGATATTGTCAGAGACTGTTCCATTTCTGAACTGTTTAACTTAATCTGAACTAATGAAATTTCTGAGCAAACATGAAGGAAAATTACTGAAAGTCATATTGTGAAGAATTAGAAATGTATGAGCTGATAAAGTGTTGATTCTCATGGACATGGGCGATATGTCCATTGTGTAATAACCAAGTTGTTACCTGTCCCAAGTCTTTGTTCTGGATTTTTTCTGAGCAGTCCTGTGATGAGGCACTGAGCATCAAAGGGAGGAACGGGATCACAATCCCAACGTATGTCTCCTATTATATAGAAAATTACAGAAAATAAAACATCTTTATTGGACTGTAAGCTAAAGCAAAGGAAATAAGTAAAACAATGTAACCAATCAAAGCAAATGATCGGATTATTCCACTTACCATTGACAATATTATTAATAATTTCAGTTTTGGATTTCCCATAAAATGGTACACTTCCCACAAGAAATTGATATAGTATGATCCCCATTGACCACCAGTCCACAGGTCTTCCATAGCATTTTTTCAGGATGACCTCGGGGGCCATATAACATGGGGTGCCCCGGACCTAGAAACCAACAGAAGAAGGAGATGAGATTGATGATACCATTATTATGACAAGTTCTCACATAAAAACACAATGACAGAAGATAAAATATCAGTGGAAAAGTTCTCTAGAAATGAAGAATGCAGAGAAGAAACAACAGTGTGATGAGATTAGTAAGAATAAGTCGCGTTTCTGTAAGTGATGCCGACCTCATGGTCCCGGAACTCTCTGCTGAAGTCTTCTGCTAATCGCTTGTAGGTGTTGGTTTTTGGTGTCATGACACCAACTTTTGAAACCCCAAAATCGGCAACTTTAATGTGTCCGGCAGATGTTATCAGGAGGCTGTGAAAGAAAAGATGGTTTTAACCTTGCAGACTATATGATAATAAATGATAACTTCCATTATGATACTACAGGGGGCACTTACTTCGCTGGCTTCAGGTCTCTGTGCACCACCCCATGGCTGTGCAAGTATTCTACAGCAACAACCGCTTCTGCAAAGTACAAGCGGGCCAAGGGGACAGGTAAACGACCCATGGTGTCTAATAGGGTCTGACAGTCTCCACCTGTAGAAAAAAGGAAATATGACCGGTGAGGGGTTTATAAAGCAGACCACCGTGATGTGTAATGAGACGTGAGCAGAGATATTTGTCAGGAAAGACTGTGTACAGTTATAATGAATAGTGCACATAATATTAGACATAACATTAGACTAAAGTAGTGGTGAAGTGTGCTCCATGTAACTAATAACATAAAGTGATATCACGTCTTGTCTACAGCTGAGGAAACTGGAGATACTGGCTTGCTCAGTGTGGACATACAAGGGAGATCACACAGACAGTGGCGAACATAAAAATCACAGGGACCCATAGAAAAAGTTCTAATTAGGCCCCTAAAAATAATATCTATCGAAGCCCCTTTGTGTTCTCACCAGCAATACACTCTTTATGGCCATTTCAAAGTATGATGCCCTCAAGCGTGCCCCCACCCACAAACACGGAGTATGGTATCCCCACAGTGAATCCTCCCGCCTACCGTATCACCCCACATATACAGTGTCAGTATGATGCCCCCACTTACTATAGTGGCGCCCAAAGTGCCTATACTCAGTATAACGTCCCACACAGACACTCACACAATATAATGGTCCCAACACGTCTCCACTCAGTATGATGGCCCCTCACAGCCCCTCACACATAAATTTGGACCCTAACACAAAATGAGGACCCCCACACAGAATAAAGACCCCCACAGCATACCACTCAGTATGAAGTCTGCACCCAGTATAGGGGCATTCACAGCCGGCAAATCAGTATCGTGGTATTAGCAGGCTCCCATAGCCTCTCACACAGTACTATGTCCCCCACAGCCACCCAATCAGTATTATCACCCCTACAAATGCTAACATTAAAAAAGCACTATTCCCCTGGCCCCATTCCCACGGCACGCTGCTCTGGTCAGTACAGTGTGAGTACTGAGACTCCACACTACAGGCGGGATGCTGTGACTACTTTACACCTCCAGTGTACGGAGTCTCAGACCACAGTCTCACAACCATGGGCTGAATGGTAGATCGGGGGGCTTTTGGCTTCCTGATGCACCATTCTGTTCCTCAGTATTCTCATTCTGAGGATGCGGCTGCTCTGAAGTTGTGATGATAGGAGGAGTGATGTGGCCCAATGCCGAGTGGTGCCAAGCCTCCTCTGACTCATGGGCCCCATAGTTCCCTTGCACACTGATCAATGGATTTCCGTGCAGCTAGGTAATATACAACCTATAGTAAATGCTCTGTGGTGATGGAACCAACCACCTGGACACATCCTAATTATATGTGCGGTGATAAGATGTGAGCAGACATGGAGTGACTGTAATATAATGCATATGTGTCCTACCTTCCACATACTCCATGACCATACAGAGGTGATGTTTAGTTGGAAAGGAGCAGAGCATGGAGACCACAAAGGGACAATCAGCGAATGTTAAGATGTCCCTCTCCATATAAGCCAATTCCACCTTTGTTGGAGTATTCAGGTTCCGCTTGGCCATTGTCTTCATTGCAAAGACCTGCTGCAAGTCTTTATGGCGCGCTAAGTAGACGGACCTGGAGAAAAGGACAATCCATGGTTAGTAATCAATCCTTAATAACAGTCCAGCTATAGAAATCATTATACGATCTTCTGTACTAATTCTCGAAGTCTGTCCGTCACTGGAAATAAATTTCTAGAAATTAATAAAATAGCCCTACATAGATCAACTATGGAGCTGTGCACAATGCCATGTCACACAAGTCACATTAGAGAGGAGAGAATCTTCTTGGGCAGATTCTCTATAATTGACCACAAGATACGATTCTGTCCAGGTAAAATTTAGTCCGAGGCTCCCACCTGTCCATCACTGCAGGTCTCTATCCTCTGTGCCAGTCTTTGGTTGTTCTGGCGCCCCCTTCTGGTGCTGAGGCCAGTGATTGGACTCACGTGGTCATGGTGGAGGGTGTTGGGTGCAGATGTCATTGACGTCAGTATCGTGTCAGTCCTCACGTGACCATGTGTAGCCAATTACCCTTATCTGCTCCATAATGGCGCCCCCAAAAAACCAAAGTCCACTGAGGAGGAAGCTCTGGTGGAGGCGGCAACATGAGAACAGATGGGGTCTAGGACAGGTGAGTGGGATATATTACTTTAATCCCTTTCCATAAGGGGATGTGCCCATATTAAGTATTTGCAGCAGAAATTTTTACACCATATCTGCATTTCTAAGTAGAAAAACGATGCGCAGAATAGACGCATTTTTGTCGCGTTTTTGATACTTTTTTTCCTGCGTTTTTGTCGCAGATTTCCCCCTCATTATTATATGTGACATCTGCAGAATAAATGCTGAAAGAACTGACATGTGCAGATTTAAATGGAAAGATCAGCATCGTGTGCATGAGACTCCAGGAATCTCAGTCACTTTTCTGGCATCATGAAATCCCTCAGGTTTTGTAACAAATCTGAGCAGAAAAGACACAAAAAAGCGACAAGTCTGCAATGTGTGCACAGGTCCTTCCAGTGTCACCTGTTATGGGTCAGAATGCTCCGCTGTCTATAAATGAGCTGAATAGTGAGAATTAGATGTGGACAGTGATGTGGACTCCGATTATTTCCCTATGATAACACTGAATGGCAGAGCACAGAGGCAGAAGTGTTGTCATAGGGAACCCTGAGAAATGTGGATTATACCAACAGAAATCTCACCCAAAAGCTCCAGCGCCGATCAGTTTGGATGCTTTGAAGTCGCTTATACGCGGCTTTCTCGCTGGGATCAATGATTCGATCGCTCCCTATAAGAAAATAAGAAATGATATTCAGATAAAAAAGCTGCAAGAAAAAAGCTCCAGATACAAAAACGTCTCCCTCCAATATTATGTCCCAGCTGATATACAGCGATTGGATGTAGGGGCCGATACAAGCAGAACGCTCCGCAGACACGGATGTCATTTAACCCCTTAACGACCCGGGGTATTTCCGTCCTTGCGTCTCCGTTTATTGCTCCCCTTCCTCCCAGAGCCATAACTTTGTTACTTTTCGGTCACTATGGCCATGTGAGGGCTTGTTTTTCGCGGGACAATTTGTAGTTTTGAACGACACCATTGGTTTTACCATAACCTGTACTGAAAAACGGGATAACTATCTAAGTGCAGTGAAATTGCAGAAAAGTGCAATTCCACAATTGTTTTTTTTTACCACATTCACTAAATGCTTAAATGCTACAACTGTCCTGCCATTATGCTTCTCCAGGTCACTACAAGTTCCTAGATACCAAACATGTCTAGGTTCTTTCTTATTTAAGTGGTGAAAATAAAACATCGAAAGTTTTGTATAAAAAAATGGCTCTGTATTCCGAGACCCGTAGCTTATCCATTTTTTTGTGATCTGGGTCTGGGTGAGGGCTTATTTTTTGAGTACCGAGTTGATATTTTTTATTGATACCATTATTAGATAGATACGATGTTTTTATTGCAATGTTGCAGCGACTAAAAAAGTGTAATTCCGGCATTTTGATTTTTTTCTCATTGCGCCATTTACAGATCGGATTTCTTCGTGTTAGACGTTGATAGATCGGGTGTTTCTGAATGCGGCGATATCGAATAGGTGTATTTTTTTAATTGTTTTGAATGGGGAAAAAGGGGGGTAATTTGAACTTTTATATTTTTAGCAATCCTTTTTTACTACTTTTCACTTGCTTCAATATTCTCCATGGGAGACTAGATGCTGCAATCATCCGATCGCTTGTGTTACACAAAGCAAATATGCTCATCTGCTCTGAGCGTCGACCGCTGGGCGGAACCAATAGCAGTTTGGCAATGACAACCAAAGGGGTCTTCTGCAGACCTCGGATTGTCATGGAAACCCATTGGCGACCCGTGGTCATATTACACGGGCACCAGTGGGCGGAGCTAAGATGTGCTTCCGTAGCAGCCATTTAAAGGGAATATGTCACCCCTTTTTTGAGATATCATATAATGATATCATTCAGTTGTGTGTCACATGCGTAGAGCAAGACAGCGAGGGGGGGAGCAGGTGAATAAGCCCCGCCCATTGGACCGGACCGTGGCAGTTTACATACATCTGAACCGATATAAACAAGGTATTTATGCATGAAAGGTGCGGGGTCAGGGGGAAGCAAAAGTACTAAGAGAATCCTTATGTGACACACAATTGAATGATGTCATTATATGATATCTCAAAAAAGGGGTGACAGATTCCCTTTAAATATGCCGATGTCAGAGTTTGACAGCGGCATTGAACATGTTAATAGCAGCGGGTGGATCGCGATTCCACCCATGACCGTTAGGAGCACATGACAACTAATCAGATGAGCTGTCGTGCTGGAAAAGATGGGAGAGGTCACAGGAAAAGCACGTCATAGGTCGTTACGTGGTTAAGGAGGATCCTCCATACACCGGAATCATTGTACAGTGCTGATTAATATGGGAGATCACAGATGAAAACTTAAAGGGAATCTGTCAGCAGGTTTTTATATGTAATCTAAGAACAGCATGATGCAGGGGCTAAAATCCTGATTCCAGTGATGTGTCACTTACTAGGCTGTGTGTCGTTTTATTAAAATCAGTGTTTAATCAGCAAGAGATTATCGCTATAGGACTAGTCTTGTGTCATGTAGTCCTATTGCTTTATGTAACCCTGCTCCCACCACTGATTAGCGGATTTCTGCCTATTCACAGTGTACTGTACACAGACAGCGGCCAGCCAATGGTGTGGGCGGAGTTATAAATGGCTCAGGATTCAGAGCTCTGCTAGATCTGCAGCAGAGAAAAGTGTGATTTTAACATAACTGCTGCACCCAGTAAGGAAGGTGACATTGTTGGAATCAGGGTCTCTGCCCCTAAATCATGCTGCTCTCAGATGGGTAGCAGAAACCTGGTGCCAGATTCTGTTTAGTATAAGTGCTATTTTCTAACACAATAGCGTCATCTACATTTAGAACAGAGATCTCCCATGGTTATATGGGGGATAATACTGGACGTGTCATTCACACCCCATGATCTGGTGATGTACAGACATCCCCTTCTATGATACTCACAGCGTCAGGTTCTTGGATCTCCGGGATCTCATGGATTCCACTATCAGGAATCGCCAGCACAGTTGGATCTATAATAGTGATGAAGAGATGAAGAAATAAAATGTATTAGACAACATCAATCCTCCATACACAATACAGCAATATAACGGAGAAATGGCGGGACGTCTGTAAATGGGATTATTACTAATTATATGGGGATTCTAAATATGAGGCAGTCATCGCCCTCACTGTACATGTGAGTGATGGGAAGAGAGAGCTCAAGCAGAGAAGCCATATGCATATTAGCCTGTAAGTGCACTAGGGGCGTGTCACTGCACTCAGACGCTTTCTTCCACGCCCCAGTGCACTTCCACCCAGGTTTGTGTATGGCTTCTACGTTAGATTTCTCCTGACTGAGATTTTCATTAGAGGGTAATGGGCTGTACAGTCAGACCGGCACTTCATATGTAACAGGCTGACAGGTTCCCTGTACACAGAGTACAGTAAATCCACCATTATCCCCTGTTCTCTATAATATCTGGAGATTCCTTCTAGAAGGTCGGGTGATCGGCTTACCTGTGGTCAGATCGCTGGTCAGTTCCCGCTGACTCGCATTAGGGTCAGGGGTCATTCCCGGGTGTAGATTTTGCCCATCTTCGGTGTCGCCTTCTGATGTTTCCTAATAGTTATAATATATAGATTTAATATGTGGAAGATTTCACTAAATCACCAAATCCATAAATCAGGAAGAACTAAACCTGCATTTACAGATGCAGCAATTGTAACTATACAGATAACGCGCCGTGTTGAGAACTTTCCTCATTCTCTCATTTAGGTGGATTAAGATAAATTAAGATTGAAAAATCAAACGTTCAGTGTAAACTTTGACTTCTCTGCCCTGTGACCCCAGAGCCGTGTTACCTGCGCTCCTTATATCAGGGGTACTTCATTCATTACAGTATTAGGGGGAATTGCTTTACACTGCAGCTCCTCTCCACAAGTCCAGATTAATATACTTTATAAGAGACTTGTATGCAGAACATTTCTGTAATATTATCTCAGCTGCAGCATTTACAATCAGGAAGATAATAGCGCTAGACAGAGGCGGAAATACAGACGTCCTGCCACTGAGCTGTGACTACAGAATACAGACTGCCATCACAGGGGAGGCAGCAGCAGAGACTAGCGGCCATAAATATGCTGTGCCTGCCAGGAGCTGACAGGGAGGCCTGTAAGATCTAACACCAGATCTTCTGATCTCTGACTGGTGATCTGGAGAAGATCAGAAAACAAGGACGTGTGATAGCGAAGAAGACGGCTCCTTACCAGGCGTTCCGATGAGCGGGCCGGACGTTCCAGTGCAGACAGGACTTTTTGGGCGAGTTCCTTAATTAAAGACAAATCGCCATGTTGAAATCTTTCTTCAGCCTATAAAAAAGAAAAGAAATAAAAATGAAAATCCTGAGATGAGAAAGGTCACAATGGAGGCGGCCATTTTATGTGACATGTGCTCCACTGTCTGCAGATAAAATGGCGCCATATCTGGGGATTCGTCTTGTTTGGTATAGGAGAAAAAAAGAAACTTCTATCCCGCCATTATTATCTATTATTATGGAGAAGATTTGTGCGGAGCGTCCGCCACTTACCTGCTGCAATAACATCCTGATGTTCTGAGGTAAATCACTCAGATACTCTGAGGTTAGGTGACCTTTGTAGTGTTTGGTCAGGCAGTCATTTACCAGCCCCATCACCAGCCGGTGAGTGAAGCTGAGGACGCCATCGGGTGGTAGAAGCGCAGTGTCGGGGTTATTGTCAAAAATAATCTCCCATAGTGCGTCTACCTGAGCGTTATCTAGAAGATAGTCAGCCATAGCGAGTAAGTGCAAGTGCGCACAGTCCACTAGCTATAGAACCAAAAAATGGCACCAGTGACACTGTGTACATTGTATAAGTAGAGCCTGGGTTCCGTGATGTCATAATAGCCAACATCATGAGTGATGTCATAATGGCCAACATCATGTGTGATGTCATAATGGAATCTGGGGATAGAATCTTCATGGGCGGCTCTGTAGGAATAGATGCTGCCTAGTAATTCTGAAAGTGGAAAACCATGGAATGAATTATGTCTCCATGTTATTACGGCCGTTCTATGTTATTTCCAAATAGAACACAACCATCCTGGCTATGTTCACATGTTGCATTTTTGCAGGATTTTATTCTACCCCTAAAACCAGAGCGGTAGCAGGAAAATCGCTGGGTACAATCCTCGTGTTTTTGCAGCGTTTTTAATTGTTTCATTTTTTCATTCGTTCATTCATTTGAATGGGTGAAAGACGCTGCAAAACTGAAAGAATTGACAAGCTTCAGATCAAAAATGGAGAAAAAGAAATGCAACGTGTGACTGAGAGTTTAGAAATCTCATGGCAACATAGGACCCAACAAACTTAAATACTCTATAATAAATAAATGAGACATCCAGACATATGTGGAGAAAAGTGCCCATGTAAACTTTATTAAGGGTTACTGAAATCCATGGGAAAAACCAAAATCCACCAAATAATTAATTCTTTAATAAAAATTCCATAAATAATTCCTATATTAATCCGATAACCAAAATTCGCTCATTGAAAAGAGCAATTGTACCCAACTCTAATAAAGTTTTCATGACGGAAAAAGAGAGAATTGCATAAAATTGGGGAGGGCGGGCGGGCATCTTCTTAACTTCAAAGTTGAAAAGTGATGAAATCACCTCAGGTTCCAGTATATATAGTCCTTTACTCCCGCCGAAAAGGCAGACCAATCAAAGCCCGTTACCGGGTCAATTCACACAACTCGATTTCTTATTGGTTAATAACTAGCCAATTAATAAAACAATTCCTCAGAACCTGAAAGAAGAAACTTAGAGACAGCATTAACCCTTAAACTACCCAACCCAAATAAAAACAGGTCCATGTTGCCATGTAACCATCGGACAAGGGTCCACTGCTTTGACATGGCAACATAGGACCCAACAAACTTAAATACTCTATAATAAATAAATGAGACATCCAGACATATGTGGAGAAAAGTGGCCATGTAAACTTTATTAAGGGTTACTGAAATCCATGGGAAAAACCAAAATCCACCAAATAATTCTTTAATAAAAATTCCATAAATAATTCCTATATTAATCCGATAACCAAAATTCGCTCATTGAAAAGAGCAATCGTACCCAAACGGGCAGACATCACGAATGGCTGACCACCCCCAAAACAACCAGCCACTACTCCACAACCGTCTGGAGGCCCAAATTAAAGATATCGAGGCCTATGTCCCCCAGATGAACACCATCCGGACGATATAGGCCGGGCAAAAAGCCTTCCAAATCCAAATGGCGAAAAGAGAAAAAACCTAGACTAGACATGAATCTTTCCATCCTCCTGTTAATCCTCTTCCTGATACCGTTCACAAAACCTAACGGGCCACCATTCCAGATCAAACGGGGAACGACTTCGGAAAAGACTAGAAAAGTCCCGGGAAACATAGAACGGAGTAAATTCATATCCCTCTGCATTAACCAAAACAAATCCCAAGTCCGGATCTTACCCAAGTCGTTCCCCGAGAGATGAACAATCAACAGATCGGGAAGAGGACAGGAGGATGAGAGCTCTCTAATAAGCTGGCACAGATCTCCCCAGCGCAAGCCACGAACGCCATGCCAAAAAATACGGACGGTAGCCGAATCGAAAGACAAATTGTTTGTATAAGGCCGAAAACTTGCTCTACGATAAGCCCAATGAACGTAAGAATGTCCTACTATCCATATAGTCCTTGGACCTATAACAAAAGAACAAAAATTAAACCGTGAATGCCAGGTCAGGACGAATATACAATTCTGCTCTATTAGATTCCCACCTTCCCAGACGTTTAATCCTGTCTTCTGACAGCCCAAGACGGGCCGCTTCAGTTGCGGCCCCGATCCTAAAAGAATGTGGGGTAACTCTTAGTTGTCCCAGACCCAAAAATAGCAAACATTTCTTAAGTAAAACACCAAATTGGAATTTCGTGACCGGCTCCAAAGAGCCGTGCAAAAATAATGGGCCATTGACTTTAGGGCGGAAAGAAAACCAACGTAACAAGTTTGCCTTAGGGCAAAGCGGAGAATCTGGAACGGCCCCAAGCCGAATCAATACGCCTTTACCCAGTTGATCTGTTTTGGAACGACGGAGCCGAATAATGACCGACGAAAAATAAACGGAAACGTCAGAGACCTGTAAACCTGACGGCGAAACCTTGTTCAAGGCGACCAGCTCGCAAACCCGAAACGCGCAAAAAATGCAAAAACGAAGCACGTCCGGAATAAGCAAGTTTCGAATGAATCGAAACAGACCTTGGGCAAAGTGTCCCATAACCGCACTGGTCCACTGATATAGGCCGTCTACAGTCCGGACGAAAATTCGCTTTCCTTAAACCCTTTAGAAATTGGCGCACTGGAAAAAGCCCATGTAAAGACGTCCGACCGTAAAGTTGCATGAAAAAGGAGATCCCAGCCAAAATCCGATGGAGACCGGAAGAACTGACACCAAACTTTACCTTTTCTTGCAAGAAGGCTAGGGTTAAACTAGCGTCGTAGGACAAACAATGACAATTATGTACTGAACAGAACATCTTCCAATCAGACCAAGATGCTGAATAAGGACACCAAGTCGAAGGAGCCAGAGAATTACGTATCAGTGACTGGATGATATCCCCATCACACCCCACAAGGATTGCGGGCAAGGGACACTTTCTCGCTCCATCCTTGGATGTTGACACAGAAAGTCTTCCAAACGCTGTCGTGAGACAAAACCACAAAAAAATTGACCTTGCTCCTGATGCAAAGAAGTCTTTAACCAAATGTTATGCAAAAGACAGGTCAAAACCAACTCCCTCAAAACCTTAGCCATGAAACTGCATTTAGTAGCCAAAGTGTTAATCGCAAAGACCGAACCAACCAACTCCAGCCTCACCCGGACACGTTTATTAGCTAAACATTCACCCCACCGCGTCAACAATACCAATACTGCGAACACTTCCAGAAGAGCAGAGCCAGAAACAATCCCAGAAGACACCCATTCCGGCGGCCACGACCATGAATCCCACGTGGAACAAAAACAGATCACAAAACCAGAGGAAGGAAAAGAACGAATAAAAACCGACAATGCGTCGGAGTCCACAAAATCCTCCTGCATTACACTAATCCCATTAAAGGACACAAGGAAATTCCTCCAAACACCAAGATCCGAACGAAGCTCCGCTGTTAACCGAATATGATCGCCTGCACCATGGACTCCCTTAATACTGTCATACAGCCAACGGGAAAATGCTCTAGCCATTGGCAAGATCCTCAGGGCAAAATTCAAAGATCCCAAAAGAGATTGGAATTCTCTCAAAGTAGCTTTTTTCCTAAGCAGCAAGGAATCAATCAGGGAAACCAGTTTTTGAACTTTGACCTGAGGAAGCCTCAATTCCATCGCGGAAGAATCTAGAATCACACCTAAGAATTCCAGACACGTACAAGGACCAACTGTTTTCTCAGGCGCCAGAGGAACACCAAAAAACTCCATTAAACGCTGAAAAGTATCCAGCAGTTTAAAGCAATCTCCCGAAAACTCCGTACCGAAAAACAAAAAATCATCCAAATAATGTAAAATAAACCCGCAATTCGCTTCTTCAAAAGTCGCCCATTCCAAAAACGTCGAAAAAGATTCAAAGTAAAAACAAGAGAGCGAGAATCCCATCGGGAGGCATTTATCAAAATAAAACAAATTGTCAAACGAAAAACCCAGCGAATTAAAACCCTCTGGACTGACCGGAAGAAGACGAAAAGCCGACTTGATGTCCGCCTTAGCCAAAAGAGTGAAACGGCTAAACCGACGCAGAGCGTCCACTGCTACATCAAACGGCGTGTATGAAACAGGAAACTCCAACGGATCGACTTGATCATTTAATGACGATCCTTTTGGATAAGAAAGATGATGAATCACTCTTACCGCATGCGAATCCCTTTTGGGTACGGCACCCAAAGGGGATACCCGAAAACCCGAAAACGGAGGTTCTAAAAACGGCCCAGCGATCCGATCCAAAGACAACTCCTTTACAATATGAGCACGAACCTCAGAGGAAAACGAACGCACTGAAGACAAATTACCTGCGACCGTACAACCAATACCAGAAAAACCAGGTACAAAAAAAACAAACAAAAAACCATTACTGATTAACTCGGCCTTCTTGCGGTCGGGGTAACGGTCCAAACACGGGACCATATTTAGTACCTTCACAGGCGTCCGAGCTCTTGAAAATTGAGTCCCTCCCACCACCTTGTGGCTGCTGAGACAGCTGATTTGCCTTCTTAAAACATTTTGCGGCGGGGTGACTGCCGCCGCAAAAGGAGCACTCATGGCGAAATCGACAGTTTGCCTGCCACTTACACATAGAGTCATTAAAAGCGAAGCAGAAACCTTTTTTCAAAGGCAAGCTGCTTTGCTGTTTAGGTCCTGCGGACCTCTGAGGCAGCATAAGGTTGAGCCAAAGGCCCACATCCTTAGTACCCCACGCCAGCGAGGGGTGCACGGCCATTTTCTGACGAAACGCTTTGTCATAATGAAGCCATGCGACCCCTCCAAAGCTTTTGTAAGCCTCCAAGATAGAATCTGAGAGCTGAAACAGCCCACTGCATAGCGAGGGATGTTTTTCCCCTAAAACAGCGGCAAAAATATTGAAGGCCTGAAACCACATATGAAAAGATTTAAAAGTTTTCTTCTTCTCATCGCCGTCTGCTTCTTTCCTCTCAAGCCGAGAACTATAATCCTTCCCACCAGGCAGTAATGAGAAAATGTCAACATAATCCTTATTCCATATTTTATCTTTGACTGTCTGACTGAGATGGAAGCCCAAAGGGGAGACATCGCAGGTCATAGCCTCGCGGTAAAGGGATTCATCCACTCCCACAGCTCCGACAGCTGAGGGTTACATCTGAGAATTAACCCCCATTGAACTTCTAACTTCCGCCACAACCATATTAACTAAGTCCTGAACAAAAGCAGGAGAAGCCCTATCTGCATTAAGAGAAGAAAAAGCGTCAATCTCACCACCAGCAGCAGGTCGTTCCATGTTCGGTTCCTGTGAAGTCGAAGAGGTCCGGCACCTAGGTGGAGGCTGAACCTCGGCCTGAAGATCATGAGGCATCCACACCGCAGCCAGATCCGGGGCTTCTGATCCTCTGGCAGCCCCAGTCTGCCCTTGGCTAGAATGAGCTCGGGCGTAGCGACAATCAACTCCAACATCTCCTCTTCCCGCGGGTACTTGTAGAACCTGGGCTTGTGCTTCAGACTGTGGCAGAACACAATCATGTCTTCTCCTCTCAATAAACCTCTCCTGAGGTTGCAATTCCTTGGCCGAACACAAAATGGCGCCAGAGTCCCGTGATAGAGAACGAGATCCTCTCCTGCTGTCAATACTGCTTCTAGATGGGGCCCTGGCCCGCTGAGCCTCCACAGGGGACCTCCTCACTGCAGAACGGTGTCTGCGAGGGGTAGGGGGCGGTGGGGAATAAGCTTCTCTTGGCCTCCGCCTCCTGGATCCACTCCTGCTTTCACCACTCTCCATGGCTTCAGCTGCAGGAACAATAACATCGGGGGCATTCTCCACAGAAACCCTCGCAGCTGCTGAAGTATGAGATAACACAGGCTGAGATAAGCAGTCCCGTAACCATGACTCCCCTCCTTCTTCCCTCACACGAGATAACAGCTGTGCTAGCAGAGCGTCCATCTTCTTAACTTCAAAGTTGAAAAGTGATGAAATCACCTCAGGTTCCAGTATATATAGTCCTTTACTCCCGCCGAAAAGGCAGACCAATCAAAGCCCGTTACCGGGTCAATTCACACAACTCGATTTCTTATTGGTTAATAACCAGCCAATTAATAAAACAATTCCTCAGAACCTGAAAGAAGAAACTTAGAGACAGCATTAACCCTTAAACTACCCAACCCAAATAAAAACAGGTCCATGTTGCCATGTAACCATCGGACAAGGGTCCACTGCTTTGACATTCTCTAAGCTGGTACTGTAAAATGCGAGGAAAAAAAGAAGTTACATCAAAATTATGATCCAAAAAATATCTTGTGCCAAGCACAATATATAAATCCCGTCTGTTTCACCAGTTTCTCAACTGCATGAGAAAAGTGACCAGAAAAAGCACAAAGTAGAAATGTTTTCAAAATCAAATAAATTGCAATTTTGTTAAATATACAAGAATAGTAATGAAACAATTAATGATAATAAACAAATGCCTAAGATGTGAAGGACGCTAATGGCTGGAGACACCTTTACACACACTTTGCCAGCATTAATATGTGGAAATTGAAGATAAACAAATATCTCAAATGTGAAAGAAGAGGGGTACAGCCGCCTATAAATAATCTCCCGGGAGTAGGATTAGAACATCATTAAAGTGCCTGTGCTGAGGTAGGAAAATGGCTGCCTAAGTCCAGCATCATATAAGGAACACCCGCATGCTCAATTAAGCTATAATGGGATTCCCTTATTGTAAAGGACAATAAGACGCCAAAAGGATCCTATTTAGGATTCCATTACTGCATTTTCATTCATACAAATAAAAGTGCAGGCTGGCATACCCTTAAAGCCATGATTCCAACTGTCTGGTGTCAGTGCCGCAGCCTGATATTTTCACAAATAGATGCAAGTAATATTGAACATATTTTACCACTGTTATGAAGTGCAATACACAGTATGACCCCCATATAGTCTCTCTATACAGTGTGATCCCCCCATATCTTCTCTCTCTACAGTATGAATCCCCACAGCCTCTCTATTAGTGATGAGCGAGCGTGCTCGACACAGCATGATACTCGATCGACTATCGGGGTGCTCGGGCACGCTCGTTACTCGATCGATTATCGCGGGTGCACGAGCGCCATGCTCAAGTCCACAGCCATGAAGGAAATACTGTATATAATCAATAAGGGAAAATCATACCAGCAGTAGAGTTACATTTAGGCGACAAAAGGGTGAAACTGAATATACCAGTATTGTAAGCACAAAGGGGCTTTTGCTGGAGGTGTCAAACCTGGCCCCTTAGCTCTTGGATTTTGAGCTTCAAGGGGTTAACAAATGGTCTGTACTAAGCAGAATATTTCCTATTGTCTGTATAGGGGGAGACGGGAGATTTCAATTGCCACATCCTTAGCCATTCGTCCACTTACAAACACCATCCGTTAAAATGGCAAGTTCGGTTCATCCTGGAAATATGAGCCTATGATCAGGACTATAGAAAGCTGGGTGATACAAAGAGAAGTGTTCACATGTGAGGGCAGCCCGTGCCCCATGATTCACTTCTCCCTACGATAACTGTATATGGAAACATTTAGTTATTTCTGTCATTTCTCCCTTTTTATTTTATAACGGTTTTGCATGTTTGTGTGTCGTATTATTTTTACCTTCTTTATATATTTATTGCTAGCATTGTATATTTTTATATTAATTTATATTAAAGCTTGCAAATATTCTCTTCAGAGAGGAACAGGACTGGAACTCTAGTGGCTAGAGATGAGCGACTTTGCCTTTTTTCGGGTCGAGTCGGGTTTCGGACCACCCGACTTTCACAAAAGTCGAGTCGAACAAAATCAGCCGACTATCAGGAAAAGTCGAAGGTCCGACTGAAAAACGAAACCCAGTGCAAGTCAATGGGGAAGAAAAGCTGGCAGGGAGTGGAGGACTGTAAACACAACTAAAGTGCCCATTGCAATGCCAACGACATCAATTCTTATTACTTAAGCTTGTCAACCTTAATTTACTTTATGATAATAGTTACGCATTGAAAACTGTGGGTTATTGGACTAAAGATGTTGGGGGGTAGGGCTGGCTCCAGGTTTTCGTGGGCCCCGGGCCAAAGAGTCTCAGTGGGCCCCTTTAACACATACCACAATTCATTATACTCCGATATGGCAGAGAAATATAGGTATAGTACAATCAAAAATACTTTACTTCTTTCATTACATGAGTGATATCTATTTTAAATTCTACAATAGCTCAAAAACCGGACAGTATATTCCTCCATACAGTATTATGGCCACCACATGCGCCATACAGAATAATGAGCCCCATATATTGCTCCATAAATAATTTGTCCCATATAATGTTCCATACAGTACATGAGGAGCTCCACATAATACTACAGTATATGATGGTCCCCATGGATGATGCTCCAGTGTATGATGGGCCTATATAATGGGCCCCATATGATGCTCCAGTGTATAATGGGCCCTGTATATGATGCTCCAGTGTATGATGGGCCCCATTTATGATGCTCCAGTGTATAATGGGCCCCGTATATGAAGCTCCAGTGTATGATGGGCCCCATTAATAATGCTCCAGGGTATGATGGTCCCAATGGATGATGCTCCAGTGTATGATGGGCCTATATAATGCTCCATATATAATGGGCCCAATATGATGCTCCAGTGCATAATGGGCCCCGTATATGATGCTCCAGTGTATGATGGGCCCCATTTATAATGCTCCAGTGTATAATGGGCCCCGTATGTGATGCTCCAGTGTATGATGGGCCCCATTAATAATGCTCCAGGGTATGATGGTCCCCATGGATGATGCTCCAGTGTATGATGGGCCTATGTTATGAATTCATTTTCCCCTTCACCATTGAGGTCTGATGAACTCCCTCTTCTGGTGAAGGAAGGTAGTGAGGCTGATTACAGAGCACCTGGGCTGGTGGAGGATGACTGGGTGCTGGGAGTCTCTGACTGGATATAAGGCAGCCGACGCCCTTCTGCCTCGCTGGTGATTTCTCTGAGGGATTCTAGGAGACCAGTCTGATTCCTGCTCCTCTGAAGCTAAGTTTTCTGCTTTGCCTTTTTGCATTTATGTTTTGGTTTTGTTTTGCCTTGCTTTTCTGGATTCTGCCATTCCCTGCTGGGGTGAGCCGAATTCCCATTTGTCTGTTTGCTCTGTCTTCAGAAAATACCTTAGTGCTGACATAGTCTTTTTGAAGCCTAGCGTTTTCAGGGCCTTTTTCCTCTGTCAGTCTGTTGGCTCTTGTTTTGATAGGGTTTTGGCGGATTACAGACAGCAGCTTTCCTATCCTGTCCTATCTAGTTAGCTTGGGCCCCATCATTTGCTCAGTCTATCTTTCTTTCTGTGTTGGTGTTTTTTCTTCTTACTTCACCATCATTATATGTTGGGGGCTGCCTATTGCTTTGGGGTCTGCTCTGGGGCAGTTTAGATTTCCTTTTCTGTCTTTAAGCTATTTAGCTCTCCGGCTGTGATTGAGGGGTCTAGGGCACCGTAGGAACTCCCCACAGCTAATGCTAGTTGTTGTTGATAGGTTCAGGGGTCTGTAATCCGATAGCTGCCAACTTCTCTGGTTTTCTGGAATTAGCTAGCATTTCTGTTTTTGCCTCCTACGGTGACTCATTCATAACAGAATCACCAGCCATACCGCAGATCCTAGGGTACTCAATAGCAGGAAAGAATTGTAAAAAAAAAAAGTGTATATTTTTTCCTCTATATCTCTGAGGCCGTAGGGGGATTTTTTTTTTCTCTCAATGGAGATAAAGCAATTGTCTGATCGTGTGGAGCAGCTCGCTGCGGAAGTGCGGGGAATTTCCACCTACCTTGCTCATTCACATGCTGCTGAACCAAAGATCCCTACTCCTGATGTGTTTTTTGGGGATCGTTCTAAATTTTTGAATTTCAAAAATAATTGTAAATTATTTTTTGCCTTGAAGCCTAACTCGTCAGGGAGCTCCGCACAGCAGGTTAAAATTGTCATCTCTTTGCTGCGTGGCGATCCCCAGGATTGGGCGTTTTCTTTGAAACCAGATGATCCTATTCTGACTAATGTGAACGCATTTTTTCAAGCCTTGGGGTTGTTGTATGACGAACCTAATGCTATTGATCAGGCTGAAAAGACCCTGTTGGCAGTGAGCCAGGGTCGACATTCTGCAGAATTGTACTGTCAAAAATTCCGAAAGTGGGCGGTCCTTACTACCTGGAATGATAATGCCTTGGCAGCTCTCTTTCGGAAGGGTTTGTCAGAAGCCGTAAAAGATACTATGGTGGGATTTCCTGTTCCCTCTGGTCTTGACGATTCTATGTTATTAGCCATTCAAGTTGATCGGCGTTTACGTGAAAGCAGGACTGCACGAGAGGTGTTGCCACCTGTTGAACAAGTGTCTGAACCTATGCAATGTGTCCAGTTTTGTCCAGGGAGCAACGTCAGGAGTTCAGAACGCGTAATAAGTAGAGTTGAGCGACTTTTGTTTTTTTAGGGTCGCGTTTCGTTTCGTGAAACCCGACTTTTCTAAAAGTCGGGTCGAGCAAGATCGTCCGATTATAGGGAAAAGTCGGGGTCGTCCCGAAACACGAAACCCAATGTAAGTCAATGGGGAATAAAAGTCGGCAGTGAGAGGAGGACAGGAAACACACCTACAGTGCCCATTTGAATGCCAAAAGCATCAATTCTTCTTACTTAAGCTTGTCAACCTTAATTAACTTCATAATACAAGTTACGCACTGAAAAATGGGGGTTATTTGGCTAAAGTTGTGGGGGGGGAGGGCTGGCTGCAGGTTTTCATGTGCCCTGGGCGAAAGAGCGCCCCTTTAACACATACCACAACTCATCATGCTCCAATACGGCAGAGAAATAGCGGTATAGTACAATGAAAAATACCTCACTTTTTACATCTCATGACGAGGCCCATCTATTTCTCCATACAGAATCATTGGTCCCATATAATGTTTGAAACAGTATATGATGAGCTCCACATAATGCTACAGTATATGTTGGTCCCCATGGATGAAGCTCCACTGTCTTATGGGCCCAAATAATGCTCCAAACATAATGGGCCCCATTTCTAATGCTCTAGTGTATAATGGGCCCTGTAAATGCTGCTCCAGTGTCTGATGTCCACCTTTGGAATGTTCCAGTGTATGGTGGGCCCCATCTATCATTCTCCAGAGTATAGTGCTCCCCAAAAATTGCTGTCCCAACATTGAAAACAATCAAATAAGTCTCCTCGCTAGGGAATCCCTGTACTTGTCTGGATTCCTTGTCGTCCCCATCTTCCATCTCACTGCACAGTATTTCAACTTTGCAAGTGCTGTGATCCTGGGCAAGCAGGGGGGGCCCACTCGTTGGCGACGGCACTGGCACAGGGCCCCTGATAGTACGGTGGTGTGTCTGATGGCGGGTGGGCCGAACCTGCACTTTCATCTGCAGCTTCCTCTTTGTCACCGTGTAAGATGGAACTGTATATGGGAAGGGTAACCTGAGTTTCATCAGGGTCAGATTCAGGTCGTGTAGCGTGCGAGGGGAATGTAGTGGTCTGGGTCAATGTACCAGCAGATTCATCGAGCAGTGGCTGGGCATCAGTGCACTTGTGTCGCCCCCAGGAGTACGGTCGCCACAGTGGCATTACCTTCTTCCTAGGGAGTGTGATGTCATGCTTGGGAGCAACGAAGGATCTCTCTAGCAGGTTAACTGATTGGGCGGCGTTATTCCCACGAGTCATGACCCTCCAAACAGCGTTCATGAAGGCAAAGTGTTTGTTTTACGTGGGCAGTATGGTTGCAAAGCTGAACCTTAAAGGAATGTCCAGAAGGGCACCACCAGGAGTGGAGCCTACGGTTAAATTCGACTCCACCTGGGAAACCTCAACCATGCCAGCTACAGAACAGATGCACACATTGCAAGCTTAATTCCGAGCGAGACTCCGTCATGCCCCGCGGTCCGAGTCCGGCTTACTAGAGGGACACGTGAGGCTCTGGCACATGAGATTGGCCAATAACTGGTGTGTCATGCCCTTACATGTCCGTGGCTGCATGTGCGCTACACTGAAAAGGCCAGCGTTTGTCGCTTACGGGTGCAGATAACCCGCTGAACAACGTTAGTGATGGGGATCACTGATTACAATTATTACCCGCGAACGATGATTTCCCAGTAAGAGCAGGTCAACCGCAGTTCCGGAATTAGGCCTAACCGTCATTCCTGAAAAAATTAAAAACTTACGTGTGCAAACCACAGGTGCTGTAGCTTGCTTAACAGCTCGCCAGCCGTTCTCACGCCCAGTATGGATTACACGTGATTGCACAAAGGTGAGAAAGGGTACCGTATCCCCAGATAACATGTATGGATAGCGTACACATTCAAAATATATGTCTATACATCAGGAGGCAGGCTCAGACGGTGTTAGGCCCAGTATGGATTGCACGTGATTGCACAAAGGTTAGAAAGGGTACCGTATCCCAGGATAACATGTATGGATAGCGTACACATTCAAAATATATGTCTCAGGAGGCAGGCTCAGACGGTGTTAGGCCCAGTATGGATTGCACGTGATTACACAAAGGTTAGAAAGGGTACCGTATCCCCAGATAACATGTATGGATAGCGTACACATTCAAAATATATGTCTCAGGAGGCAGGCTCAGACGGTGTTAGGCCCAGTATGGATTGCACGTGATTGCACAAAGGTTAGAAAGGGTACCGTATCCCCGGCTAACATGTATGGATAGCGTACACATTCAAAATATATGTCTCAGGAGGCAGGCTCAGACGGTGTTAGGCCCAGTATGGATTGCACGTGATTGCACAAAGGTTAGAAAGGGTACCGTATCCCCGGATAACATGTATGGATAGCGTACACATTCAAAATGTATGTCTCAGGAGGCAGGCTCAGACGGTGTCAGGCCCAGTATGGATTGCACGTGATTGCACAAAGGTTAGAAAGGGTACCGTATCCCCGGATAACATGTATGGATAGCGTACACATTCAAAATATATGTCTCAGGAGGCAGGCTCAGACGGTGTTAGGCCCAGTATGGATTGCACGTGATTGCACAAAGGTTAGAAAGGGTACCGTATCCCCGGATAACATGTATGGATAGCGTACACATTCAAAATATATGTCTCAGGAGGCAGGCTCAGACGGTGTCAGGCCCAGTATGGATTGCACGTGATTGCACAAAGGTTAGAAAGGGTACCGTATCCCCGGATAACATGTATGGATAGCGTACACATTCAAAATATATGTCTCAGGAGGCAGGCTCAGACGGTGTTAGGCCCAGTATGGATTGCACGTGATTGCACAAAGGTTAGAAAGGGTACCGTATCCCCGGATAACATGTATGGATAGCATACACATTCAAAATATATGTCTCAGGAGGCAGGCTCAGACGGTGTTAGGCCCAGTATGGATTGCACGTGATTGCACAAAGGTTAGAAAGGGTACCGTATCCCCGGATAACATGTATGGATAGCGTACACATTCAAAATATATGTCTCAGGAGGCAGGCTCAGACGGTGTTAGGCCCAGTATGGATTGCACGTGATTGCACAAAGGTTAGAAAGGGTACCGTATCCCCAGATAACATGCATGGATAGCGTACACATTCAAAATATATGTCTATACATCAGGAGGCAGGCTCAGACAGTGTCAGGCCCAGTATGGATTGCACGTGATTGCACAAAGGTTAGAAAGGGTACCGTATCCCCAGATAACATGTATGGATAGCGTACACATTCAAAATATATGTCTCAGGAGGCAGGCTCAGACGGTGTTAGGCCCAGTATGGATTGCACGTGATTGCACAAAGGTTAGAAAGGGTACCGTATCCCCAGATAACATGTATGGATAGCGTACACATTCAAAATATATGTCTCAGGAGGCAGGCTCAGACGGTGTCAGGTCCAGTATGGATTGCACGTGATTGCACAAAGGTTAGAAAGGGTACCGTATCCCCAGATAACATGTATGGATAGCGTACACATTCAAAATATATGTCTCAGGAGGCAGGCTCAGATGGTGTTAGGCCCAGTATGGATTGCACGTGATTGCACAAAGGTTAGAAAGGGTACCGTATCCCCAGATAACATGTATGGATAGCGTACACATTCAAAATATATGTCTCAGGAGGCAGGATCAGACGGTGTTAGGCCCAGTATGGATTGCACGTGATTGCACAAAGGTTAGAAAGGGTACCGTATCCCCGGATAACATGTATGGATAGCGTACACATTCAAAATATATGTCTCAGGAGGCAGGCTCAGACGGTGTCAGGCCCAGTATGGATTGCACGTGATTGCACAAAGGTTAGAAAGGGTACCGTATCCAGGATTACATGTATGGATAGCGTACACATTCAAAATATATGTCTCAGGAGGCAGGCTCAGACGGTGTTAGGCCCAGTATGGATTGCACGTGATTGCACAAAGGTTAGAAAGGGTACCGTATCCCCGGATAACATGTATGTATAGCGTACACATTCAAATATATGTCTCACGAGGCAGGCTCAGACGGTGTCAGGCCCAGTATGGATTGCACGTGATTGCACAAAGGTTAGAAAGGGTACCTTATCCCCGGATAACATGTATGGATAGCGTACACATTCAAAATATATGTCTCAGGAGGCAGGCTCAGACGGTGTCAGGCACAGTATGGATTTGACGGCCCAGATTACACAGCAGAGGAGCAGGGAGAGGTAAAGATTGCAAATGCTGGGGCCCTGCCCAAGCAAGGGGGGCCCACTCGTGGGCGTCGGTACTGGCACTGGGCCCCTCATAGAAGAGCGGTGTGTCTGACGGCGGGTGTGCACCACCACCGTCAGAGACACTTGATTGCACTATGAGGGACCCTGTGCCAGTGCCCACGCCCAAGAGTCGGCCTACCCACCTGTCCAGGGCAACGGCACTCGCACGGTGTCGTGCGCTAGGTGGTGACCCCGGCCATGGGGGGGGAGGCAGCACAGTTAGGGAGTTTTAGAAAGTGGCATATGTTGATGTTGGACATTCAGCTGATGCAAAAGGCGAAATAGGTGAAGTCCCAGGAAGAGGTGGACCAAAGCAAGCCATTTTTCTGTCACCCTATGTGTCATCAGGGGAAGGTGGGACAAAATCCTTGGAAACCCATGCATGGTTCATTTTAATGAAGGTTAGATCATCCACATTTTGGGTTGACAGACGGGTCCTTTTTTCTGTCAGGATTGATCCAGCTGCACTGAAGACTCTTTCCGATAGCACACTTGCAGCTGGGCAAGCGAGCTCCTGTAAGGCATAATTGGCCAATTCAGGCCAGGTGTCCAGTTTAGCGGCCCAATAGTCAAAGGGGAATGACCTGTGTGGGAGAACATCGATATGGGAGGAAAAGTAGTTTGTAACCATAGTTGACAACTGCTGTCTCCTGTCACTTTCCATCGATGCAGTATTACCAGTTGTGTGAGCGGTATTTGAAAAATCAGTCCACAACATTGTCATGAAACCCCTGTCTCCAACGCCACTTCTGCTGTGTGCACCACGAACACCTCTGCCAAGCTGCCCCCGGCCCGTACGGCTCGTGTGAGAACCATCACCGCTGCTGTGTGCTGGGAATGCCTCAAGCAACAGATTTACCATAGTTGCTTGTTTATTAGCCAACATTAGGTCAAGGTCCTCCTGTGGCATGATGTTTTGTAATTTGCCTTTATAGCGTGGATCCAGGATGCTGGCCAACCAGTAGTCGTCATCGTTCATCATTTTGGCAATGCGGGGGTCCCTTTTTAGGATCTGCAAGGCATAATCTGACATGTGGGCCAATGTTCCCGGTGTCAATGATGCACTGCGAGTGCTGGGTGGAGGAGCACTTTCTGGCAAATCCACATCCCTCCAGTCATGCACAAACCCTGTACCAGACCTTGCCACGCCAACATTTTCACTTGCCCCACGAGATGCATCCTCCTCCCCTAAGTAATCATCCCCATCATCATCCTCCTCCTCCTCTTCTTCCTCCACCTCGTCCAGGAGAGGTCCCTGAGCAGACAATGGCTGAATGTCATCAAGGATTCCCTCCTCCTCTTCCTCCTCATCAACATTGGCTGCAGACGCCTGCTCCTTAAGGTGCGTCAAAGTTTGCATGAGCAGACGCATAAGTGGGATGCTCATGCTTAGGATGGCGTCGTCTGCGCTTACCAGCCATGTGCATTCCTCAAAACACTGAAGGACTTTACAGAGGTCTTTCAGCTTCGACCACTGCACACCTGTCAATTCCATGTCTGCTCTCAAAGTGCCAGGCCGTGTATCCTCCCACAAATGCATTATGGCCTGCCTCTGTTCGCACAGCCGCTCCACCATGTGCAGGGTGGAGTTCCACCTTGTTGCAATGTCGATAATGAGGCGGTGGTGGGGAAGGTGGAGCAATCGCTGCAGCTTCTGCATACGAACGGAGTGTACAGGCGACCGGCGGATGTGCACGCACAGTCTTCGCACCTTCTGGAGCAGGGCTGTTAACTCCGGATAATTTTTGAGGAAGCACTGCACCACCAGGTTCAAGGTGTGAGCCAAGCAAGGTATGTGGCTGAGTTTTGAAAGGGCTATGGCTGCCACAAAATTTAGGCCGTTATCACTAACTACCTTGCCTGCCTCAAGATGTACACTGCCCAGCCATGACTCAGTTTGTCGCTTCAAGTACTCGGCCAGCACCTCGGCGGTGTGTCTGTCGCCCAAACACATCATCTGCAACACAGCCTGCTGACGCTTTCCACTAGCTGCTCGATAGGGGGACACATCGTGTGCAACAGTGGCAGCTGCAGATGGAGTGCTCGTACGACTGCGCTCTGTGGACGAGCTTTCGCTTCTGGAGGAGGAGGAGGAGGGTCGAACGCCTACAGCCAACTGTTTCCTATACCGTGGGCTAGGCAGCACTGTCCCACCACCGCTGTCCCCTGTGGACCCTGCATCCACCACATTAACCCAGTGCGCAGTGATGGACACGTAACGGCCCTGGCCATGCCGACTGGACCATGCATCAGTTGTGAGGTGCACCTTTCCGCTCACTGACTGCTTGAGTGCATGGACAATGCGGTCTTTCACATGATGGTGGAGGTCTGGGATGGCTTTGCGAGAGAAGAAGTGGCGACTGGGTAGGTCATAGCGTGGTACTGCATAGGCCATGAGTTCGCGGAAAGCTGTGCTTTCCACCAACCGAAAGGGCATCATCTCAAACGAGATTAGTTTGGCAATGTGGGCGTTCAAACCCAGTGTACGCGGATGAGAGACTGAGTACTTTCTTGACCTACTCATAGTGTCTGGGAGGGTGAGCTGGACTTGAGAGCTGCATATGGTGGAAGTAGCGGTGGACAGGGCGGACTGAGAGAGGGTTGATGATGGTGATGGAGTTGGTGTTCTTTCTGATGGCCTAGAATCAGTCTTTCGTTGATATAACAGTGGGATTCCCTGACTGCTGTGGCCTTGCAACGACACCTCAACATTTGCTGCTGTGCTAACCGGTGGGCTTACAGTGGGGGAAACAATGTAGCGTTGCTGACTACCTTCGTTGTGATCAGTTGCACATGTGGCACTTGAGGTTTGGTGTTTTGTCCACGCTTGCAAGTGCATGCTGGTTAAATGTCTAAGCATGCAACTGGTATTCAAATTTTTCAGATTTTTCCCTCGGCTAAAGGTCTTTGCGCACTTCTTACAGATAACCTTGGCCTGATCATGAGGATTTTGTTCAAAAAAGTGCCACACTGCACTCTTCCTACTTTGGCAGACATTTTGCGGCCTAGCACGCTGTGATCTTTTGACCCTCTGGACAAGCTGTCCAGCAACTCTTTTTATGTTTGGAACCTGTCTTTGGAGTGCTACGGGCCTGCCAGATAACAGCTGTTGCGATGTCGATGTCTGCTGTGGATGCTCCTCATCTGAGCTATTGGAAGCAGCACCCTCTTCCCCCAATGGATGCCAATCTGGGTCAACAACTGGGTCATCCATCACCTCCTCTTCTATGTCATGTGCACCTTCCTCTGTGTCACCGTGTATGGTGGTATAGTGTGCGGGAAGGGGCACCTGAGTCTCATCAGGGTCAGAATCTGGCTCTGTACACTGCAAGGACAATGTAGTGCTCTGAGTGAATGTACCAGCAGAATCATCCATCAGCGGCTGTGCATCAGTGCACTCCATGTCAGATTCATCTTGGCCTGGGTAATTCACCATTTGACTTGATAATCCAGGCATGGTATGTGAAAACAGCTCCATGGAGTAATCAGTAGTATGGCCTGCGTCATCCTTCAATCTTGGTTGGGGTGAAGGACACAAGGAAAGGTGTGGTTCATGAACATGAGCCTCCAATGACGACTCAGTGCTTTTACTTTTTACAACTTCAGAAGAGGAGGCGATAGAGCTGGAGGCTGAGTCAGCAATGTAAGACAAAACTTTTTCCTGATGCTCTGGCTTTAAAAGCGGTTTGCCAACTCCTAGAAAACTAAGCCTTCGAAGCCTTATGGAGCCAGACGATGACGCAGGCTCAACACCTCCTGCATTCGGTCCTATTTTGCTCTTGCCACTACCATCAGATCCACCACCAACACCATCATTACCAGCTGCCAACCCCCGCCCAATTCCACGGCCTCTTCCACCAGCCTTCCTCATTTTTGGTAGAAATGTAGACAAAATCCAACAAACTATATAGTAATGTAAAACAAGGTACAAGGTGTCTATAGGACAGGGGAGATTTTGAATTTCTGCAGACACTTGTGGACACTGGACACTTGTGGATTGTGTGAGGCCCAATGAATATCTGAGCGCTATGTGACAGGCTCGATGGCACAGCTGTGACCAAAGTGACGAGAGGATAAGGGAGATTTTGAATCTCTGCGCACACTTTTGGACACTGGACACTTGTGGATTGTGTGAGGCCCAATGAATATCTGAGCGCTATGTGACAGGCTCGATGGCACAGCTGTGACCAAAGTGACGAGAGGATAAGGGAGATTTTGAATCTCTGCGCACACTTTTGGACACTGGACACTTGTGGATTGTGTGAGGCCCAATGAATATCTGAGCGCTATGTGACAGGCTCGATGGCACAGCTGTGACCAAAGTGACGAGAGGATAAGGGAGATTTTGAATCTCTGCACACACTTTTGGACACTGGACACTTGTGGATTGTGTGAGGCCCAATGAATATCTGAGCGCTATGTGACTGGCTCGATGGCACAGCTGTGACCAAAGTGACGAGAGGATAAGGGAGATTTTGAATCTCTGCGCACACTTTTGGACACTTGTGGATTGTGTGAGGCCCAATGAATATCTGAGCGCTATGTGACAGGCTCAATGGCACAGCTGTGACCAAAGTGACGAGAGGATAAGGGAGATTTTGAATCTCTGCGCACACTTTTGGACACTGGACACTTGTGGATTGTGTGAGGCCCAATGAATATCTGAGCGCTATGTGACAGGCTCGATGGCACAGCTGTGACCAAAGTGACGAGAGGATAAGGGAGATTTTGAATCTCTGCACACACTTTTGGACACTGGACACTTGTGGATTGTGTGAGGCCCAATGAATATCTGAGCGCTATGTGACAGGCTCGATGGCACAGCTGTGACCAAAGTGACGAGAGGATAAGGGAGATTTTGAATCTCTGCTCACACTTTTGGACACTTGTGGATTGTGTGAGGCCCAATGAATATCTGAGCGCTATGTGACAGGCTCGATGGCACAGCTGTGACCAAAGTGACGAGAGGATAAGGGAGATTTTGAATCTCTGCGCACACTTTTGGACACTGGACACTTGTGGATTGTGTGAGGCCCAATGAATATCTGAGCGCTATGTGACAGGCTCGATGGCACAGCTGTGACCAAAGTGACGAGAGGATAAGGGAGATTTTGAATCTCTGCGCACACTTTTGGACACTGGACACTTGTGGATTGTGTGAGGCCCAATGAATATCTGAGCGCTATGTGACAGGCTCGATGGCACAGCTGTGACCAAAGTGACGAGAGGATAAGGGAGATTTTGAATCTCTGCGCACACTTTTGGACACTGGACACTTGTGGATTGTGTGAGGCCCAATGAATATCTGAGCGCTATGTGACAGGCTCGATGGCACAGCTGTGACCAAAGTGACGAGAGGATAAGGGAGATTTTGAATCTCTGCACACACTTTTGGACACTGGACACTTGTGGATTGTGTGAGGCCCAATGAATATCTGAGCGCTATGTGACAGGCTCGATGGCACAGCTGTGACCAAAGTGACGAGAGGATAAGGGAGATTTTGAATCTCTGCGCACACTTTTGGACACTGGACACTTGTGGATTGTGTGAGGCCCAATGAATATCTGAGCGCTATGTGACAGGCTCGATGGCACAGCTGTGACCAAAGTGACGAGAGGATAAGGGAGATTTTGAATCTCTGCGCACACTTTTGGACACTGGACACTTGTGGATTGTGTGAGGCCCAATGAATATCTGAGCGCTATGTGACTGGCTCGATGGCACAGCTGTGACCAAAGTGACGAGAGGATAAGGGAGATTTTGAATCTCTGCGCACACTTTTGGACACTGGACACTTGTGGATTGTGTGAGGCCCAATGAATATCTGAGCGCTATGTGACAGGCTCGATAGCACAGCTGTGACCAAAGTGACGAGAGTATAAGGGAGATTTTGAATCTCTGCACACACTTTTGGACACTGGACACTTGTGGATTGTGTGAGGCCCAATGAATATCTGAGCGCTATGTGACAGGCTCGATGGCACAGCTGTGACCAAGGTGACGAGAGGATAAGGGAGATTTTGAATCTCTGCACACACTTTTGGACACTGGACACTTGTGGATTGTGTGAGGCCCAATGAATATCTGAGCGCTATGTGACAGGCTCGATGGCACAGCTGTGACCAAAGTGACGAGAGGATAAGGGAGATTTTGAATCTCTGCGCACACTTTTGGATACTGGACACTTGTGGATTGTGTGAGGCCCAATGAATATCTGAGCGCTATGTGACAGGCTCGATGGCACAGCTGTGACCAAAGTGACGAGAGGATAAGGGAGATTTTGAATGTCTGCACACACTTTTGGACACTGGACACTTGTGGATTGTGTGAGGCCCAATGAATATCTGAGCACTATGTGACAGGCTCGATGGCACAGCTGTGACCAAAGTGACGAGAGGATAAGGGAGATTTTGAATCTCTGCGCACACTTTTGGACACTGGACACTTGTGGATTGTGTGAGGCCCAATGAATATCTGAGCGCTATGTGACAGGCTCGATTGCACAGCTGTGACCAAAGTGACTACAGGATAAGGGAGATTGGATTGCTTTTAAAAAAGCAGTTTGCGGAGCAGTGGGTAAACAGCAATGCCAGCCTGTCAGGAAGCCTTAAAAGGCAGCCCAACAACCAACACCACTGATACACCACAATATAGCCTCCCCTTGCACTGCACACACAGTGACTTGTGTGTTGTGCAGGCCAAATTGCTAGCAGCAGAAGCAGTTTTTTTTTCTTCTCAGCAGGACAAAAAAAAAAAATTGGGATTGCTTTTAAAAAAGCAGTTTGCGGAGCAGTGGGTAAACAGCAATGCCAGCCTGTCAGGAAGCCTTAAAAGGCAGCCCAACAACCAACACCACTGATACACCACAATATAGCCTCCCCTTGCACTGCACACACAGTGACTTGTGTGTTGTGCAGGCCAAATCGCTAGCAGCAGAAGCAGTTTTTTTGTCTTCTTCCCTGCCTAACGCTCTCCCTACAGAATCAGCAGCAACCTCTCCCTATACTGAGATCGGCAGAAGTAAGATGGCGGTCGGCGTGCACGCCCTTTTATACCCCCTGTGACGCCCACCAAAGCAAGCCAATCACTTGCATGCCCTTCTGAAAGATGGTGGTGACCCCTGCCTATGTCATCACGTTGCCCACAGTGTCCGTGGATCCTGATTGGCTGTAAAAGAGCGCAAAACAAACTTTTGAAACGCGACTTTGGCGCGTAAGTCGCCAACCTCGTGGCCGACCTCATCCTAGGGTCGGGTTTCGTTTCATGAAACCCGACTTTGCCAAAAGTCGGCGACTTTTGAAATTTTTCGACCTGTTTCGCTCAACTCTAGTAATAAGCTGTGTTTTTTTTCTGGTGATGCCTCGCATATTATTTCTGTCTGTCCTAAACGAGAGAAACGTTTTGCACACACGTTTTCTGTGGGTGGTGTTCAACCTAAGTTTCTTCTGGCAATTACTCTGATCTGCTCCCTGTCCACATTTTCCACCAAGGCTTTTGTGGATTCGGGAGCAGCCCTGAACCTAATGGACTTGGATTTTGCTAAACATTGTGGATTTCCTATGACACCTCTGCGGACGCCTATCCCTTTGAGGGGGATTGATGCTACTCCTTTGGTGAAAAATAAACCTCAGTTTTGGACCCAGGTGGTAATGCGGGTCGCCTCAGACCATCATGAAAATTGCAGATTTTTGGTGTTGCATAATTTGCATGATACCATTGTTCTGGGGTTTCCCTGGTTGCAAATTCATAATCCAGTTTTGGATTGGAAATCTGTGTCTATGGTGAGTTGGGGTTGTCGGTGTGCCCTTAGTGAGACTCCGTTTTTTTCCACCTCTCCTCAGTCGCATGAGGTTCCTGACTATTTGGCGGACTTTTATGATGTATTTAGTGAGAATGAGTCTGCGTCTTTGCCTCCTCATAGGAGTTATGACTGTGCAATTGAACTGAGCCCGGGGTGTAAATTTCCCAAGAGTCGGCTCTTCAATTTATCTGTACCCGAGCACGAGGCTATGCGATCCTATATTAAGGAGGCATTGGAGAAGGGTCATATTAGACCATCCTCTTCACCATTAGGTGCTGGGTTTTTTTTTTGTGGCCAAAAAGGATGATTCATTAAGGCCTTGTATTGATTATCGTGCCCTCAACAAAATTACTATTAAATATCAGTATCCGTTACCCCTGATTTCGGATCTATTCTCCAGAGTTAAAGGTGCTTGCTGGTTTACTAAGCTTGACCTCAGGGGGGCGTATAATCTTATCCGCATTAAGCATGGGGATGAATGGAAGATGGCGTTTAATACTCCAGAGGGACATTTTGAGTACCTGGTGATGTCTTTTGAGCTCACTAATGCCCCTTCTGTCTTCCAGTGCTTCATGAATGACATTTTCCGAGACTTTGTGGATAAATTTTTGATTATCTATCTGGATGATATTTTGATCTTCTCCAAGGATTGGGATTCTCATGTGGAACATGTTCGGACGGTGTTCCGGATCTTGAGGGAGAACTCCCTGTATGTCAAAGGATCGAAATGCCTTTTTGGGGTACAGAGGATTTCATTTTTGGGATTTATTTTGTCTCCGTCAACTATTGAAATGGACCCGGCCAAGGTACAGGCCAATTAGGATTGGGTTCAGCCCACTTCTTTGAAGGCCCTTCAGAAGTTTTTGGGTTTTGCTAATTTTTATCGGAAATTTATAGCAAAATTTTCTAGTATTGCCAAGCCATTGACTGATCTGACTAAGAGGGTGCTGATGTGTTGAATTGGTCTCCGAAGGCTGTTTCTTCCTTTCAGGAGCTGAAGCGAAGATTCACTTCTGCCCCGGTTTTGCGGCAACCTGATGTCTCACTCCCGTTCCAGGTAGAGGTGGACGCTTCTGAGATTGGTGCAGGAGCTGTTTTGTCCCAAAAGGATCCTGTAACATCTAAAATGAATCCCTGTGCTTTCTTTTCCCGAAAGTTCTCCCCATCTGAATGTAACTATGATGTGGGGAATCGGGAACTATTGGCCATGAAATGGGCATTTGAGGAGTGGAGACATTGGTTGGAGGGAGCTAAACATCAAGTCGTGGTCCTCATTGACCACAAGAATTTGATTTACCTGGAGTCGGCCAAGCACTTGAACCCTAGACAGGCTAGATGGGCCTTGTTTTTTACACGTTTTGATTTTGTGGTCTCTTTTCTTCCTGGCACTAAGAATGTCAAGGCTGACGCTCTTTCTAGGAGCTTCTTTGCTGATTCTCCTGTGGTGACCAAGCCTGCTACCATCTTAGGTGAAGGGGTAGTTCTTTCTGCCATCTTGCCCCATTTGAGACGTGCTCTGGAAGAGTTCCAGGAGGACAAACCTGAGCGTTGTCCCAGTGGAAAGTTGTATGTTCCTGACCAGTGGAAGAAGAGAGTGATGTCTGAAGTTCATTGCTCTGCATTGGCTGGTCATCCAGGTATTTTTGGTACTAGAGATCTGGTGAGTCGGTCTTTTTGGTGGCCCACCTTGTCTCGTGATGTCAGGAATTTTGTGCAGTCCTGTGGGACTTGCTCCCGGTCTAAACCTTGTTCTCGCTCTAGTGGGTTGTTGATGCCTTTGCCGGTCCCCAGGAGGCCATGGACCCATATTTCAATGGATTTCATCTCTGATATGCCTGTCACTCAGAGAATGACTGTTATTTGGGTGATTTGTGATAGGTTCTCGAAGATGGTTCATCTTGTACCACTCCCTAAGTTGCCATCTTCTTCTGAGTTGGTGCCCCTCTTTTTGCAACAGGTGGTTCGCTTGCATGGGATTCCTGAGAACATTGTATCTGACAGAGGAGTTCAGTTTGTGTCTAGATTTTAGAGGACTTTCTGTTCCAAGCTTGGAATTCAGTTGTCCTTCTCCTCTGCGTTTCACCCTCAGACCAATGGGCAGACGGAGAGAACAAACCAGACCTTGGAGTCGTATTTGAGATGTTTTATTTCCGCTGATCAGGATGATTGGGTTTCATTTTTGCCCTTGGCCGAATTTGCTTTAAATAATAGAGCTAGTTCTGCCACGTTGATGTCACCTTTTTTTGTAACTTTGGGTTTCATCCTCGATTTTCTTCAGGGCAGGTGGAGCCTTCTACCTGCCCAGGTGTTGACACTGTGGTGGAGAGAATGCACCAGATCTGGGACCAAGTGGTGGATAAGTTATCTCTCTCCCAGGAAAAGGTCCAGCGGTTTTCCAACCGACATAGGACCATTGGTCCCCAGTTTAAGGTGGGTGATATGGTTTGGTTATCATCAAAAAATATCGCTATGAAGGTAGCTTCTCCTAAGTTTAAGCCTAGATTTATTGGGCCTTACAAGATTTTGGAGATCATTAATCCGGTCTCTTTTCGGTTGGCTCTTCCTGTCACATTTAAAATCCATAATGTGTTTCATAAGTCCTTGTTGAAGAGGTTTGTTGAACCAGTGGTTCCTGGGGTGGCACCTCCGGACCCTGTATTGGTTGAAGGTAACATGGAATATGAGGTAGAGAAGATACTGGATTCCCGTCTGGCTAGACGGAGACTCCAGTATTTGGTTAAGTGGAAGGGTTATGGTCAGGAGGATAATTCCTGGGTCTCTGCCTCTGATATTCATGCCAAAAGATTGGTGCGTGCCTTTCATCGGGCTCACCCTGATCGACTTGGTGGCGTGGATGAGGGTTCGGTGACCCCTCCTCAAGGGGGAGGTACTGTTATGAGTTCATTTTCCCCTTCACCATTGAGGCTCCTCTGAAGCTAAGTTTTCTGCTTTGCCTTTTTGCATTTATGTTTTGGTTTTGTTTTGCCTTGCTTTTCTGGATTCTGCCATTTCCTGCTGGGGTGAGCCAAATTCCCTTTTGTCTGTTTGCTCTGTCTTCAGAAAATACCTGAGTGCTGACATAGTCTTTTTGAAGCCTAACGTCTTCAGGGCCTTTTTCCTCTGTCAGTCTGTTGGCTCTTGTTTTGATAGGGTTTTGGCGGATTACAGACAGCAGCTTTCCTATCCTGTCCTATCTATTTAGCTTGGGCCCCATCATTTGCTCAGTCTATCTTTCTGTGTTGGTGTTTTTTCTTCTTGCTTCACCGTCATTATATGGTGGGGGCTGCCTATTGCTTTGTGGTCTGCTCTGGGGCAATTTAGATTTCCTTTTCTGTCTTTAGGCTATTTAGCTCTCTGGCCGTGATCGAGGGGTCTAGGGCACCGTAGGAACCCCCCACGGCTACTGCTAGTTGTTGTTGATAGGTTCAGGGGTCTGTAATCCGATAGCTGCCAACTTCTCTGGTTTTCTGGACTTAGTTAGCATTTCTGTTTTTGCCTCCTACGGTGACTCATTCAAAACAGGCCTATATAATGCTCCATATATAATGGGCCCCATATGATGCTCCAGTGTATAATGGGCTCCGTATATGATGCTCCAGCGTATGATGGGCCTCATTTATAATGCTCCAGTGTGTATGATGGTCCCTATGGATGATGCACCAGATGATGGATGATGCACCAGTGTATGATGGGCCTATATAATGCTCCATATATAATGGGACCCATGTGATGCTCGAGTGTTTAATGGGCCCCATTTGTAATGCTCCAGTGTATGATGAGCCCTATATAATGCTTCAAATATTCTGGTCCCCATATGTAATGCTCCATATATAATGGGCTCCATGTGATGCCCCATAAATAATGAACCCCATATGATGCACAAGTATATGATGGGCCCCATATACACTGTGTGCAGAATTATTAGGCAAATGAGTATTTTGATCACATCATTCTTTTTATACATGTTGCCCTAATCCAAGCTGTATAAGCTTGAAAGCCAACTGCCAATTATGTAAATCAGGTGATTTGCATCTTTGTAATGAGGGGTGTGGTCTAATGACATCAACACCCTATATAATGTGTGCTTAATTATTAGGCAACTTCCTTTCCTTTGGCAAAATAGGTCAGAAGAGAGATTTGACTGACTCTTAAAAGTCAAAAATTTGTGAGATGTCTTGCAGAGGGATGCAGCAGTCTTGAAATTGCCAAACTTTTGAAGTGTGATCACCAAACAATCAAGCGTTTCATGGCAAATAGCCAACAGGGTCACAAGAAGCGTGTTGATAAAAAAAGGCGCAAAATAACTGCCCATGAATTGAGGAAAATCAAGCGTGAAGCTGCCAAGATGCCATTTGCCAAAAGTTTTGCCATATTTCAGACCTGCAACGTTACTGGAGTATCAAAAAGCACAAGGTGTGCCATACTCAGGGACATGGCCAAAGTAAGGAAGGCTGAAAAACGACCACCTTTAAACAAGAAACATAAGATAGAACGTCAAGACTAGGCCAAGAAATATGTAAAGACTGATTTGTCTAAGGTTTTATGGACTGATGATATGAGAATGACTCTTGATGGGCCAGATGGATGGGCCCGAGGCTGGATCAGTAAAGCCAGAGAGCTCCACTACGTCTCAGACACCAGCAAGGTGGAGGTGGGGTACTGGTATGGGCTGGTATCATCAAAGATGAACTTGTGGGACCTTTTCGGGTTGAAGATGGAGTGAAGCTCAACTCCCAGACCTACTGCCAGTTTCTGGAAGACACCTTCTTCAAGCAGTGGTACAGGAAGAAGTCGGTATTGTTCAAGAAAAACATGAATTTCATGCAGGACAATGCTCCATCACATGCATCCAAATACTCCAAAGCGTGGCTGGCCAGTAAAGGTCTAAAAGAAGAAAAATAATTACATGGCCCCCTTGTTCACCTGATCTGAACCCCATAGAGAACCTGTGGTCCCTCATAAAATGTGAAATCAACAGGGAGGGAAAACAATACACCTCTCGGAACAGTGTCTTGGAGGCTATGGTGGCTGCTGCATGCAATGTTGATCGTAAACAGATCAAGCAACTGATAGAATCTATGGATGGAAGGCTTTTGAGTGTCATTGTAAAAAAAGGTGGCTATATTGGTCATTGTTATATTTTGTTTTTGGTTGTTTTTGAATGTCAGAAATGTTTATTTCTAAATTCTGTGTTATTATATTGGTTTACTGTCATGATACCAGTGCTGGGTGACCGGCACTTCTGGGGTTAATGTTTTGATATCAGTGCAGACTCTTACCTGCACACCTGGGACCTATTATGGTGGCCTCTCATTGGTTCTGGGAAAGCTTCTTATAGCCTCAGGAAGCTCCCATCCCCCGTCAATTATACTTTCGCCCTTGGCATAGTGTGGTGACCCCTGAGTGTGTTTGTGCTGTGTTCTGGTTGCTTGATTCTCTGTGTATGACTCGGTCTGTTCTCTGGATATTGCTTTGGATTCTGCCTGGTACCTTCTATGTCTGTTTGGTTTTGACTTCTGCTTGGCCCTGACTATCCGTTCTGTCTCATTCCTTGTACTTTACTGATATCTCTATGTGTGACCTCCGTTTTGCCTGACTCTGAGTATTTCTGTATAGTGTCCTGCCATCTCTGAAAGCAGGATGCTAAGCCCCCTTGCAGTCACATGACCATAGGTCCAGTGACTTCTTGCTAAACTTCAACATCCACAGGTCGTTATTAAGAGGGTCCCCACAAGCTTGGGCTTTCTCCCTTCCTCCCACTGCCCCTGAGAGTGTGTCTGTGAATGCATTCTTTGAGGCCCTCGGGCACATTTATGATGAGCCTGACCGAGTGAGATTGGCAGAGGACATGGTGATGAGCGTCTGTCAGCAGAAACTCGGCTGAGTGGTTTTGTACTGAATTCCACCACTGGGCCGCAGAGGTCTCTTGGCACGATGCCGCACTCAGAGGACTCTTTCGCAGAGGCTTGTCCGAGCAGCTGCAGGATGCCTTGGCTTTAAAGCCCTCACCTAACTCTCTCGAGGACGCCATGACCCAGGCAGTCCGGATGGACCGCAGGCTGCGGGCCAGAGGGGTGATGCAGGTGGAGACTCCATTGTTCCCCAGTGGAAAAGAGACTGCCCCTGAGCTCATGGATGTAGGCGCCCTCTCCCTGAAGGATACGGAGAGGAAACGCCGGAAGGACAAGCAGTTATGCTTTTACTGCGGTAAAGCGGGACATTGGAAAAGGGAGTGTCCTGATTGCCCGTCTTCGACCCGGTCGGCGGGAAACGACTAGGTCTGGGTAGTCAACAGGGAGACTACTCAGACCCTCAGGTACCCTTTTCCTCATTTTCTAAAGTGTTACTTTATGTGGAACTGTTTGTGGACAGTAGTTCTTTTCCCTCTACAGCCTTCATGGACAGCGGATCATCGATTAATCTCATTGACTCCCAATTAGTCACACACTGCAAGATAGGGACAGTTAGGCTCAAGGTTCCGATCAAGGTGGTGGCCATTGACTCCTCTCCCCTCACTAAGGAGGGAGTTCTCTTTATGTCTGACTTGTTTTCGCTCAGAGTGGGCGCTACTCATGTGGAAAGCCTAAGTTGTTTTGTTCTGGACAATCTACCTGCAGGGTTGGTTTTGGGCATGCCCTGGTTACAACGCCATAAACCAGTTATTAACTGGAAAATGGGAGAGATTGTTCAGTGGGGGTTTAATGATTTTAAGTTATGTGATAAATCCGCACTGCTGGTTGAACCTGTTAAATCTGTGTCTGTATCATCTGTCGAGCTGGAAGGTATTCCGGAATACCTGAAGGACTTCGAAGATGTATTCTCTGAAAGCGAGGCCGAGACGTTACCTCCACATAGACCCTTTGACTGCACTATCGAGCTGGTCCCGGGGCTAAATTACCTAAAGCCCATCTGTTTAATTTATCCGGCCCCGAGCGCTTGGCTATGAAGGAGTACATTGCTGAAAGTCTGCGCAAGGGACACATACGTCCTTCAGTCTCACCTGTGGCGGCAGGTTTCTTTTTTGTAAAGAAAAAAGATGGCGGGTTATGTCCCTGTCTCGATTTTCAGGAGCTTAATTAGATTGCTGTACGGAATACGTACCCCCTTCCGTTGATTCCCGATTTGTGTAATGAACTATCAGGGGCAAAGTGGTTTTCTAAACTGGATCTTCGGGGGGCATATAATTTGATAAGGGTATAAGAGGGGGATGAATGGAAAACTGCATTCCTCACGTCCGAGGGACTGTTTGAAAATGTAGTCATGCCATTTGGTCTTACCAATGCCCCCGCCATATTTCAGAATTTCATCAACGTGGTATTCTCGGATCTCATTGGTCGTTTTGTCGTTATCTACTTAAATGATATTTTGATATACTCCTCCGACAGGCATTCTCATCTGGAACATGTACGAAATGTACTCCAAAGACTGAGAGAAAATCATCTATATGCCAAATTGGAGAAATGTGTATTTTGTGTGCAAGAATTGTCTTTTTTGGGATTAATTGTATCCTGTGAGGGTTTTCGCATGGACCCCAAGAAGGTGCAGGCCATTGTGGATTGGGTGCAACCCCGAGATCTTAAGGGTCTTCAGTGCTTCTTGGGGTTCGCCAATTATTACCGCAAATTTATCTGTAGGTTTTCGCAGGTGGTCAAACCTCTCACGGATCTAACCCTGCAAAGGTGTTGATGTGAGAAATTGGTCCTCGCTCTCAAAAGAGGCCTTTGCGATGCTTAAAAAATGTTTTAGGTCTGCTCTTGTGTTGGTACAGCCAGATCCGTCCAAACCATTTGTGGTGGAGGTGGATGCCTCCGAAGTGGGGGTGGGGGCAGTGTTGTCCAAGGGCCTGCCACTCTAACCAACCTCAGGCCATGTGCTTTCTTTTCCAGGAAGTTCTCTGCTGCTGAAAGAAATTATGATTTAGGCAATTGAGAGCTTCTTGCGGTCAAGTTGGCGTTTGAGGAGTGGAGGCACTTTTTGGAGGGGGCCAGTCACCCGGTTACTGTGATCACTGATCACAAAAATTTGTCATACATTGAGTCTGCTAAAAGATTAACGCCCAGACAGGCCCGTTGGTCACTTTTTTTTTTTTCTCGTTTCCAGTTTTCTATTACATTCTGTCCAGGGTCAAAGAATGTCAAGGCTGACGCCTTATCTCATAGTTTTCACCCTGTGTCTGCCCCTGAGCCACCATCCTCCATTCTGTACCTGGGGTGATTTTAGCAGGGACCTCGTCTGAATAGGAACGGGAAATTGAGGGCGCCCAGTTGCTGGCTCCAGCGGCCAAGCCAGGGGGCAAGTTGTTTGTCCCAGAGCAACTTCGCCTTAAACTCTTGCATGAGTTCCACGAATCCAAGTTGTGTGCTCACCCTGGTATATCAGCCGCGCGACTGGCAGTGGCTAGGATCTTCTGGTGGCCTACCCTTGGTTCTGACATAAAGAAATTCATCTCTGGTTGTGGGGTCTGCGCTCGTTCTAAAATCTCCCATAGGCAGCCAGCGTGGGAGCTGATGCCCTTGGAAGTTCCCGAAAGACCATGGACCCACCTGTCCATGGATTTTATTACCAATCTTCCCTCTTCCAGGGGTAATACGGTGGTATGGGTAGTGGTGGACAGATTTTCAAAGCAGGCTCATTTTGTACCCCTGTCCGCATTACCTTCTGCTGAGACCTTATCCAGATTGTTTGTGCAGCATGTGGTCCGCTTGCATGGGGTACCCCTGAATGTGGTGTCTGATCGTGGTGTGCAGTTTGTGGCTAAGTTTTGTCGTGCTTTCTGCATAAAATTAGGGATGTCTTTGTCCTTTTCGTCTGCATACCATCCTGAGAGCAATGGTCAGACCGAACGCACAAATCAGTCTCTGGAACAGATCCTCAGATGTCTGGCTTCTGCTAGACAGAATGACTGGTGTGATATACTGCCGTTGGCTGAATTTGCCTTCAATAGTCGGGTGAGTCAGTCCACTGGTATGTCCCCTTTCTTGATCAACTATGGGTTCAGTCCTCATTTTGGTGAGTTTTCTCGTCTGGATTCGGGGTGTCCCGGGGCTGAGGACTCTGTTCAGCGGTTAAAAGATACATGGGCAGAAGTCCAGCGGCGTATATCTAGGTCTCAAGGCAGTTATAAGTTTTTCGCGGACAGGAAACGAACACCTGGTCCCATGTCTCAGGTTGGAGAGAAAGTTTGGCTCTCCACGCGGAACATTAAGTTAAAGATTCCGTCAGCCAAGTTGGGCCCCAAATTCATTGGCCCGTACAAGATTATGGAAAAAAATCAACCCAGTAGCGTACAGACTGTGCCTTCCACCCACTTTCAAAATCCCTACATATTCCATAGATCTCTACTGAAGCTTTTTGAAGCAGTCCGGGGAGAATAGAAGTATGCTGCTCCTCCGGTTTCGGTTGAGGGACATGTGGAATATGAGATTGGTCACATCGTAGATTCTAGGTTGGTACGGCGGTCAGTACAGTACCTAGTTCATTGGAAGGGGTATGGGCCGTTGGACAGGTCATGGGTGGCGGCCCAGTTGATGCATGCGGATCGCCTGGTTCGGGCTTTCCATGCTAGGTTCCCGGGCAAGCCTGGGGGTCCAGAGGACCCCCGTTGAGAGGGGGGTACTGTCATGATGCCAGTGCTGGGTGACCGGCACTTCTGTGGTTAATGTTTTGATCTCAGTGCAGACTCTTACCTGCACACCTGGGACCTATTATGGTGGCCTCTCATTGGTTCTGGGAAAGCTTCTTATAGCCTCAGGAAGCTCCCATCCCCCGTCAATTATACTTTCGCCCTTGGCATAGTGTGGTGACCCCTGAGTGTGTTTGTGCTGTGTTCTGGTTGCTTGATTCTCTGTGTATGACTCGGTCTGTTCTCTGGATATTGCTTTGGATTCTGCCTGGTACCTTCTATGTCTGTTTGGTTTTGACTTCTGCTTGTGCCTGACTATCTGTTCTGTCTCATCCCTGGTACATTTCTGATATCTCTGTGTATGACCTCCGTTTTGCCTGACTCTGAGTATTTCTGTATAGCGTCCTGCCATCTCTGAAAGCAGGATGCTAAGCCCCACCCTCTTGCAGTCACATGACCGTAGGTCCTGTGACTGCTTGCTAAACTCCAGCGTCCACAGGTCCTGTGTATCTGTACTTTCCGGCTGTACCTGACCCCGGGCCCCCCCTACAGTGCGGGTGAGTCCCTGCTCAGCGGAGGCTGCATGCCGGTGCTGACAGGATCCTAACATTTACCTGGTGAAAATAAACAACTAAAATGGGTAAATATTTGGGTTTTATTAAGTTGCCTAATAATTCTGCACAGTAATAGTTACCTACACAAACAGATATCCTCCTAAGATAGTCAAATCTAAAAAAAAACAACTCCAACTGTGGGGGGGACACACACACCGGGCGGGTTGCCTCTCACCTTGACCCGGTAATGAATTTAATACTCTATATTTTCATTGCATTATTGTCTGCTGTTTACCTCTGATTTATGTCTGGCTTTGTGATTTTAATGAGGCTTATTGGGAGATGTGCAATTTTGTTATGAACAAACATGTCTTTTTGCTAACTATTGAATGTGATTCACATTCACTCCCTCCCTTCTGCATGTGTGTCCTATGGTTTCTCTGCATGTACAAGTAGGTTTGGATCCTTTTCCTCACTGTGTTTCAGTTATCCTGGTCTGTCAATTATTTAATAAATTGCATTTTTTGATATTTCCTACATGTCTTCTGAGATTTTTTGGTCGTTTTTTCTATATCTACTGTGACTGTTCAGGCAGAGGGCGCACAGACGTGACGTCATCGCGCTCTCTAACCTGAATGTCATTGTCAGGAAACGCGGAAGACGTCACAGCGGTAGAGCAGGGAGATGTAAGTATTGCAAGTGCTGGGGCCCTGAGCAAGCATGGGGGTGCCAACCCGTGGGCCCCTCATAGTACGCCGGTGTCTCTGACGGTGAGTGGGCCCCCCACCTGCTCAGGGCCCGGCACTTGCCCGGGAGCGCCAGGTGCTGACACCAGCCCTGGGGGGGGGGTACAGCCCAGTTAGAGTGGTGGAAAAACTGGCATATGTTGAGGTCTAGGCTGGACGTTAAGCAGCTGCAAATGGAGGAATTGGAGAAGTTGGAGGAAGAGGAGGACAAAGCGAGCCATTTTGCTGGCAACTAGAGATGAGCGACTTTTCCTTTTTTAGGGTCGAGTCAGGTTTCATGAAACCTGACTTTCTCAAAAGTCAAGTCGAATGAAATCAACCGACTATCGTGAAAAGTCGGAGGTCCGACTGAGACACGAAACCCAATGCAAGTCAATGGGGAAGCAAAGTCGACAGTGACTGGAGAACAGTAAACACACCTAAAGTGCCCATTTCAATGCCAACAACACCAATTCTTATTTCTTAAGCTTGTCAACCTTAATTTACTTCATAATAATAGTTAGGCATTGAAAACTGGGGGTTATTTGGCTAAATTTGTGGGGGGGGTAGGGCTGGCTCCAGGTTTTCGTGTGCCCCAGGCCAAAGAGTGTCAGTGGGCCCCTTTAACACATACCACAATTCATGATGCTCCGATACGGCAGAGAAATAGTGGTATAGTACAATGAAAAATACTTCACTTCTTACATGACATGACTGATATCTATTTTAAATGCTACAATAGCTAAAAAACCGGACAGTATATTCCTTCATACAGTATTATGGCCACCACATTGTGCGCCATACAGAATAATGAGCCCCATATATTTCTCCATACAGAATAATTGGTCCCATATGATGAGCTTCACATAATGCTACAGTATATGTTGGTCCCCATGGATGATGCTCCACTGTCTTATGGACCCAAATAATGCTCCATATATAATGGGCCCCATTTCTAATGCTCCAGTGCATAATGGGTCCCATCGATGCTGCTCCAGTGTCTGATCTGCCTCATTTAGAATGCTCCAGTATAAGATAGGCCCCATGGATGATGCTCCAGTGTCTTATGGGCCCAAATAATGCTCCATATATAATGGGCCCCATTTCTAATGCTCCAGTGTATAATGGGCCCCTAGATGCTGGTCCAGTGTCTGATCTGCCCCATTTAGAATGCTCCAGTATATGATGAGCCCCATGGATGATGCTCCAGTGTCTTATGGGCCCAAATAATGCTCCATATATAATGGGCCCCATTTCTAATGCTCCAGTGTATAATGGGCCCCATAGATGCTGCTCCAGTGTCTGATCTGACCCATTTAGAATGCTCCAGTATATGATGAGCCGCATGGATGATGCTCCAGTGTCTTATGGGCCCAAATAATGCTCCATATATAATGGGCCCCATTTCTAATGCTCAAGTGTATAATGGGCCCCATAGATGCTGCTCCAGTGTCTGATCTGCCCCATTTAGAATGCTCCAGTATATGATGGGCCCCATGGATGATGCTCCAGTGTCTTATGGGCCCAAATAATGCTCCATATATAATGGGCCCCATTTCTAATGCTCCAGTTGATAATGGGCCCCCGTAAATGCTGCTCCAGTGTCGGATGTCCCCCATTTGGAATGCTCCAGTATATGATGGGCCTTATGGATGATGCTCCAGCGTATGATGGGCCCCATATATCATTCTCCAGTGTATAGTGCTCCCAAAAAATTGCTCCCAACCTTTAAAACAATTAAATACCTCTCCTTATTGGCCACTGCTCTAGACGTCGCGGCGGTGGAGCAGGGAGAGGTAAGTATTGCAAGTGCTGTGGCCCTGAGCAAGCAGGGGGGCCCACTCATGGGTGACAGCACTGGCACATGGCCTCTCATAGTACGCCAGTGTGTCTGATGGTGAGTGGGCCCTCCCACCGGCAGAGACACTTTTGCGTACTATGAGGGGCCCTGTGCCAGTGCTGTCACCCACGAGTATGCCCCCCCACCTGCTCAGGGAACTGGCACTTTCATTTTCTCCTTCCTCTGTGTCACCGTGTAAGGTGGTATAGTATGCATGAAGGGGCACCTGAGCTTCATCAGGGTCAGATTCTGGCTCTGTAGAATGCGAGGTGAAAGTAGTGCTGTGGGTGAATGTACCAGCAGAATCACCTAGCAGTGGCTGTGCATCAATGCACTCCATCTCTGATTCATGTTGAACTGGGGAATTCAGGATTTGACTTGATAACCCAGGCATGGTATGTGAAAAGAGCTCCATAGAGTAATCTGAAGTGTTGGCTGCCATATCCTTCACTTTTGGTGGGGGTGAAGGACACAAGGAAAGGGGTTGTTCATGACCAGAATCCTGCACTGACAACTCAGTGCTTGCATTTTTTGAAACTTCAGAAGAGGAGGCGATAGAGCTGGAGGCTGTTTCGGCAATGTAAGCCAAAACCAGTTCCTGTTGCTCTGGCTTTAAAAGTGGTTTACCTACTCCCAGAAAAGGGAGCCTTCTAGGCCTTCCAGAGCCAGACCATGCCGCAGTCTCAACACCTCCTGCCTTAGCTGCTATTTTGCTTTTGGCACTACCAGCAGATGCACCACCACCACCATCAGTACCAGCTCGCCCCCCACGCCCACGTCCGTGGCCTCTTCCACCATACTTCCTAACTTTTGTGAAAATGGACCCAAAATACCAGCAGATATATGGTACTGTATCAATAGCATACAGCTGTATACAGTCTAGGGATAATTGCAAATCTCCGTATATATTTCATGAGTCAGACACAGAAAAAGGGTACAGTATCACCAGATATCAGGTATGTATAGTAAAGTTTAAACATTCTAATTCTCCGATTATATATTTAAGGAAGCAGACAGACGCTCTCAGGCTCAGTATGGATTCGACAAGAATATAGAAAGTTGAGAAAGTGTTGGGGTAATTTTTAAATCTACATATATATTTCAGGAGTAACACACAGACTCACAGGCTCAGTATGGATCACACCATAATATAAAAAGGAGATCTGCAAGAAATAATCACACATGTGGGCCAATGTTCAAGGTGTCAATGATGCACTTAGAGTGGTGGGTGGAGGAGGACTTTCTGGCACAAAGGGTACTGTATCAACAGATACCAGGTATATATAGTATAGTAAAAATAGAAAAAATCTCCGTATGTATTTCAGGAGGCAGACAACGACGCTCTCAGGCTCAGTATGGATTACACAATAATATAAAAAGTTGAAAAAGGGTACAGTATCACTAGATACCAGGTATATGCAGTATAGTTTAAACATTCTAAATCTCCGTATATATTTCAGGAGGCAGACACAGACGCTCTCAGGCCCAGTATGGATTCAACAAAAGCATAGAAAGTTGAAAAAGGGTACAGTAACACCAGATACCAGGTATATATAATATAGTTTAAACATTATAAATCTCTGTATATATTTCAGTAAGCAGACAGAGACGCTCTCAGGCTCAGTATGGTTAACACCACAATATAAAAAGCAGTAAAAGGGTAATGGATCAGAAGCGTACAGCTGTATACAGTGTGGGGGTCATTGTAAAGCTCTGTATATATTTCCAGAGTCAAAAACAGACTCTCACTGGCTCTGTATGCATTAGACCAGAATATAAAAAGCAGTAAATGGGTAATGTATCACAAGAGTACAGCTGTATACAGTGTTGGGGTAATCATAAATCTCCAAATATATTTCCGTAGTAACAGACAGACGTTCACAGGCTCAGTCTGGTTTACACCAGAATATATATAGCAAAAAAGGGTACTGTATCAGAAGTGTACAGCTGTATACAGTGTTGGGGTAAATTTAAATCTCGGTATATATTTCCGGAGTCACCCTCAGACGCTCACTCAGTCTGGATTTGACCATAATACAAAATGTTTAAAAAAAGGTACTGGATAACAAGATAGCAAGTATATATAGTAGGGTACAATTTAAATCTCCGTATATATTTCCGTAGTCACCCTCAGACACTCACTCAGTATGGATTTGACCGTAATACAAAATGTCTAACAAAGGTACTGTATCACAAGATAGGAGGAGTATATAGTATAGGGTAAAATTTTTATCTCCGTATATATTGAAGGAGTAAACCACACACGCTCACTCAGTATGGATTATACCGTAATAAAAAATTTAGAACTAAGGTACTGTATTAGCAGATACCAGGTGTATATAGTATAAGTGAATATGTAAATCTCCATATATATTTCCGGAGTCACAAACAGATAGTCAGCATATATTTCTCCGTGATACCAGCCGGTACACGGTAGTGTGTGGAGAGCATAAAGCTCTATACGGTGTGGGAAATAATGAACGCTCGTTCACTGTGCAGAAAAACAGAATAAAAGTAGGAGTGCTGTGCAAAAGCAGTCTGCACAGCAGTGTCCACACAGCAATACTGCTATAAGGAAGGCTAATAATCAGCGCTGCTGCACAAAAGAAAATCCTCCCTGTCACTGGCAGGCAGCCTAATAACTACCGCTGCTGCACACAAGAAAATCCTCCCCTGTCACTGCACACTAACTGTACACAACAAATGCGTTCAGCACAAGCACATAAGAACTTCTGTTTACAGGCCTAAGTGTCTCCCAAATGATAACCAGCATCAGCAGCCTCTCCCTACTGTAAAGATGGGCAGAAGAAAAATGGTGGTCGGCGGTGAGTGCTTTTATACACACTCCGTATATACAAGGGTTGGACAAAATAATGCAAACACATAACGTTTTAGCATCATAATCTTCGAACATGTTATAAACATGCAAACCGTGACATATGGTAATGTTTTGTAGTTGATTATTTGTGTTATGTGATATGTGTATGTAAATTAACTGTTTGTTTTGCATAATTGTAAGAACATTGATGAAAACCTGATACCAATGGCAGACCTCTCTGATTTTCAAAGAGGCCAAATTGTTGATGCTCGTATGGCAGGCGCTAGTGTAACAGAAAGTGCCCGTATGCTTGGTGTGTCAAGAGGTACTGTGTCCAAAGTAATGAATGCGTTTGAAAGAGAAGGAAAAACGTCCGCAGCAAAGCACAGGTCCGGACGAAAGTCGAAGTTGACTGAGAGAGACTGTCAGACTGTAAATCAAATTATGAGAGAGGATCGCAAAACTACGGCTGCAAAAATCAATCTTGAGCTCAATGAACACCTACAGAACACAGTTTCCACGAAAAATGTTCGTTGTGAGCTGCACAAATCTGGATTCCACAGAAGAGCTGCAATTTTAAAAACGCTGCTCTCAATGACAAATGTTTCCAAGCGTTTAGAGTGATTTAGAAAGCTCCAGAATAGGTCCCTCGAGCAGTGGAAACATGTGATATTCTCAGACGAATCATCGTTTACCCTATTTCCGACCTCTGGCCGAGTGTACGTTTGGAGACAGTCGAAAGAAGCATTCCATTCAGACTGCCTTCTCCCAACCGTAAAACATGGCGGAGGTTCTGTGATGATGTGGGGTGCTATTTCGTGGAAATCCGCCGGGCCAATGATATCCCTTTTTGGAAGAATTAACAGCCACAATTATTTAGGCATTTTGGGCAACCAAGTGCATCCTATGGTTCCAGCACTGTTCCCGGAGGGGAACGCCATCTTTCAGGATGATAATGCACCAATTCATACAGCTAGAATTATTAAAGCATGGCACGAGGAACATTCTAATGAAGTTGAGCATCTCCTCTGGCCCCCACAATCCCCAGACCGCAACATTATTGAGCATTTATGGCACATTTTAGAGATTCGAGTTAGATGTCGATTTCCGCCCGCCGCCATCGTCGCTCAAAGAACTGGAGGGTGTTTTAACTGAAGAATGGGCTACAATTCCTTTGGAAACAATTCACACCTGAATCAATCCATACCTCAGATAATTGAGGCTTTAATCGCTGCAAAAGGTGGACCTACACCATATTAAGCTAACTTTTGTTGATGTTTCCAGGTGTTTCCATTATTTTGTCCAACCACCGGATTTCAGGAGTCACACTCAGACGCTCACTCAGTCAGTATGGATTTAACCGTAATCCAAAATGTTGAAAAAAGTTACTGTATCAGCAGATACCAGGTGTATCCAGTCTAGGGGTAATTGTAAATCTCTGTCTATATTTCCGGAGTCAGACAAAGACACTCACAGGCTCAGTATGGATTAGACCAGAATATAAAAAGTCGAAAAAGGGTAATGTATTACAAGCGTACAGCTGCATACAGTGTTGGTGTCATTTTAACGGTGTGTGCGCACGCTGCGGATTCTGCTGCGGTTCCGCAGCGGTTTTTGGCCTGGTGTACAGTACCATTGTAGTCTATGAGAATCAAAAACTGCTGTGCACATGCTGTGGAAAAAAACACGCAGAAATGCTGCATTTTTTTTCCGCAGCAAGTCAATTCTTTGTGCGGTTCTGCAGCAGTTCCGCACCCATAGACTTTCATAGATTGTGCAAAATCAGCAGAAAAAACGCCGATATAAAGAGATCAGCATTTTTTCGTGCGGATTGGGTGTAAAAACCGCTGCAGAATGGTGGGAAATTATGTCATGTGGGAGGAAGTGTAGTGTGTGGGCGGAGTATAGTGTGCAATCACCATATTTCCTGGAAGATGGAGGGCTACCGTCGCATGGAGATGGACATGGGATGTTTGATAGACTTGGTATGTATGTATGTTTGTATGTATGTATGTATATATGTATGTATGTGTCTGTCTGTGTGTGTCTCCATACGACGGTAGTGCGACAATTGTGCTATGGGATGGGAGAGTAGGCCCTGTGGCCACCGAGCACAATTGTACAGTGCTAAACACGTAACAAAACACATAACATACATGTAACATACATTACATACATGTAACAGACATGACATACAACACTAAACATATACTCTATACTCACCATAGAGGCCCTGCCATCTTGATCCCAGAAGCCCTCGCTCCCCTCGGTTGTAAATAAAGAAAAAAAAAACATTTCCAAAAAAAAAAATACAGTCCGCCGAAAATAGCCCTAAAAATAGTGTCCCACTGCGATCTCTGCTGTCTTCAGGCGATACACTAGCAGGAGCGGTGCTCCTGCAGTGTACCGCCGAGTTTCCCGGCGTTCGGGCGATCTGGGACCTCGCTTTACGGCACTATAGCTGCGTGTGAACTTTCCCACGCAGCAGTGCCGTTAAGGAGGTTACTGGAGTCAATGAACTCAGGAGGTAAACTCTGGCGCATGCGCAGTACACACTGCAGGAGCTTAGCTCCTGTCAGTGTGTTTGTGCAGCCATGGAGAATGGTCACATCTGCTGATGTGACTGTTCTCCATGGCACATTGTATTCTATGGAGGGGCTACATTATACTATATAAGGGGCTGCATTATACTCTTTGAGGTAGTTGCCATATATTCTATGGAGGGGCTGCATTATACTATATGAGGGGGCTGTTTTATATTCTATGGGGGGTTACATTATATTCTGTGGAGTGGCTGCATTATTCTCTAAGGGGTTGCTGCATTATACTATAATAGAAGGGCTGCATTATATTCTATGGAGGGTTACATTATATTGTATGGCGGGGCTGCATTATACTCTGTGGGGTGGCTGCATTATGCTCTATGGGGTGGCTGCATTATACTATATGTGGGATGCATTATACTGTATCGAGAACTATGGGGAATACATTATATGAAGAACTATGGGGTGCATTATACTATGGGAAGTGAATTGTTCTACATGGATGACTATGGCAGTGCATTATTTACTATATGGAGAACTATGAGGAGTGTATTATACTATATGGAGGACTGAGCAGTGTATTTTAATATATGGAGGGCTATGAGGAGTGTATTATACTATATGGAGGACTATGGTGCACATTATATTATATAGAGGACTATGGGGTGTAAACTGTAGATGTGCTGCTGATAACATGACACTGTATGGTGATCTGTTAGTGATCCATTAGTGATTGTTCTGTCCCCATCATTCGTTCTCAGATGGTGTAAAGAGGCCGGGAAATAAATGTTGACCGACTTCAATATTGACGATAACACTCATTTAGCGGCCTGAACTCAGCGCATGTAAATACAATCTAAATGCTTCCGTGTGATGTGCAATATGTTAGCATTTAGGGCCCCATTTAAAACTTTGCCTAGGGCCCCAATTTGCCTAAAACCGGCCCTGAGTACATGTCATGATAATTCTCTGTCATATGACCCCATACTACGCTATTTTGTGCTGTGTATCACCAGCAGAGTCCTGCGGCTATAGTATTCCGCCTGTGTGGTCAGGGCGTTACTGCTATGCCAAGTTATTGGGTGACTGATACTTTATTCTACTTTTGATGGGACAGATATACAATAGATTAGTGACTGACGGACATTAGGCCTCATAGGGAGATGGAAGTGAGTGATAATGTCAGAGTTAGAGGCTGCAGGAAGATGCGTCCCTGACTCAGAACCATAAACCCAGATTTGTATTAACAATGCCACCTCAGTCAGTTAGAATTGCGAGTCAGCTGTGTATCCAACTCACTGTCACCTTGTAGGGCGCGGTCTCCACTCCTGAGCCCGCTCCGTGCACTCACAACCAACATCCACTGTACATATACAGCTAAATAAAATCCTCATAGCACACGTAGTAACAGAAAACCCGGAGTTCTAGTAACAACACAACCTCATTCTCAGGAGGAAGCAATAACAACATGTAGGGAGGGCTGTAGGAAGGAGTCGGTGAGTTTTCGTAACTGTGCATACTACGA